>NC_071087.1:103600997-103900997 GCF_027358695.1 Spea bombifrons | reverse complement strand
AATGAATAAAGTATAATGAAATGAGCGATAGCGAGGATTAGTATCTAGAACAGAGAAACTGAATCTCTTGCTTACGGAATATATGAAGTATTAAAATTTTCTATTGAGCAATAAAGTGCGGCACATCAAGACACGTTAATTAACCCTTTACTATATAAATCTACAATGCATGTCACCATCCATTGTCCATTTTTATTGTTATGATTATTCATTTGTTTGCTTTGTTTTGTCAGAAAGAAGTTCTCTCATAGAACATATTTGCTCGTACAGTGTTCTGTTACATTCTGGTTCAGAGAATTGTAGATAGTAGCTCACTTGGTAGGCCATATTTGTAGTTTTTCAACTACCATCAAACCTTATAGCAGAGAGATAAAAGAGGAAAATTACATCTTCTGATAAAATATCCCATACAAAGAGACAGATTGCCATTTTTCAATGTGAGATCTACTTTAAGAACTCGCAAAATCTGATATGTGCTGTCAGTAATTACATACCTCCAACATATCAGGTGTCCAAATCGTGGGTTTTGAGTGGGACAGGAGGCACGGTCACCCGATTGGCCATCTAGTGACCATGGCGTTGTGAGGAGGCTATGTAGAAGCTGGAAAGGAGGTCTGTGCTGTTGCATTCCTTTTTCACCCGACATGGCCAGGAAGGGAGAAGACTAAAGGATCTCCCCAACTGGCCCATGCTCCCTGGCAAATACTTGGGATAGCAGGGCAGTGTCTCAAAATCTGGACTGTTGGGAGACATATTACTTGACTGCATATCCTATTGTCCTGAGAACTGTGGTTGCCGCCTCTGCTTCACGGGCTAAGAATGCATGAGCATAAACTCAGTAATAGGAGGCGCATATTTCTTCATTAGGATTCTGGCTAGAAGAAGGAACACAAGCTCCACTGTTTTATACAACTATCACATTATACTTTTATTTTTTTTCAAGCGCTTCAAGACAAGTTTCTGACGTTTAAAGCATAACATGAATCAGGACTCTCAATAATAGATCAGAACATTAGGCATTTTTATCACACTCTTTTTGCTTTCATATGGACAGAAATTCAGCCTTCAGCTTCACAACTCTCTTGTCATGAAATCTGGCATGTTTAGCAGCCATGTGTACTAACATAAAATTAGACTTATGCAATTCCCATTTGCAATTTAGCAAGTCATCTGAGGCTAGTTCTTTTCATTGTATTTGCTCAGCTGTGCTAGCAAATAGATATACGGTACTTTAAAACATAAGTGCCCCGTTGGTAATAAGCCAGTTGAAATCATAGGGTGGATTTGGACAGCAACGTGAGGATATATAAATATGTAATAAAAGCTTAACCTTGCTTTGGCCAAATGTTTGAGATCCCAAATAGGGCAGGTATAGCATGTTTCACACATAGGGGCGTTTTTGGGACACGGGGAAATTAGGTGATTTGGCAGAAAAATACCAGCAGAAGCTCCACTGTGGTTTGAACTACCTGGAATATGGTTGGTAGTCATGTGGCGTCTTCTTTCTGTCCTGTCCTTGATGTTTATGCCTTTATTTGCATATTTTTGAAGAGCCTGCACCTTAGGATATATAGGTCATGACTGAAATGAAAAATAACACATACACAGTTACTTGAATACAGTAGATATAGAATGTTCTTCTGGCCTATTATCATGATCTATTTGGGTCATTTTTCACACCCATTCATTGTATGTGATGTCTTCTAGCATGTTTAGATAGATCGAGGTAGCTCTTAATCATTGTGTCCTACTTGTATTTATATATCTGTAGCTTTATAGTAATCAAATATTGTTGGTTTTTCCACTTATGTTGATGAATAAGTCTTTAGTTTTATACATTTATAGAATATAGAAGCAATATATAGCAAATATGTAGTCATATAAGCACCTGAGAGGTCTATTTTTCAAATGTTCCTTTGTTTTTACATTACATTTTATTTATAAAGTGCAGATTCCGTAGCGCTGTTACTTGCAGAGGTGAGTGAAAATTACCAATAACATAACAATTAACAATATACAAACCTGACAGTAGCATTAACACATGTTAATACTTACTAATACAGAAGGATAGAGGTCCCTGTATGTAGGAGCTTACAATCTAGGTTAGGTGGGAATGAGACAGGAGAGGGACTGCTTGGTTGAGGATAATTTCATTGTAGCTAGGCCTCTAGATTGTAAACTTGGTTTTATTGTTTTTTATGGTATATACTACTTTTTAGATCCTTTGTCTACCCATTGTACATCGCTGCGGAATATAATGGTGCTATATAAAACAATAAATAATAATTTGGAGAAGTCACCGGGCTGGAAATCTCTGAGGTGGTGAAAATAAAGGGTTCCTTCAGGATGAGGGTTTTTTTTCTAGCTTATGCATCTCTACAACTTTTAATGTGTTGGTCTAAAAAGAGGTACGGTATTACCTTTACTTAAAGATTACATTTTCTCTTGGAACTGTACATCTATATCCATTTTACTTATTTTTCTATTTCTTTTGTATGAACCAGGGATAATGGCAGCCCAAATGCATCACATGGCATGTTCAGTATTTTATTGAGCCAACACAGAAAAAAAAGATGTACAGTTGCACAAGTCGGTTCTTCATTCTATCTGAAGAAAAGCTTTCTGTGGTTGTGATAACTTATGTGACGTTAGACCAATATACAGATATTAGAATATATTGCTTTTCATAGCACTTATTATGATGATTAGTTCAGTACTGGGCATTAGTTACGCATATCTTGCCATGTATTGTACAACCCTAACCTTATATACAGTTCTGCCAAGGTAAACTATTCCCTCACTTTGAAATTCCATTTCTGTAAAATAATTTTACAAACTGAAACAAACACAATGAAACAATGTAGTATATGTTGATTAATGTATTTATCGATGTATAGAACTGCATGAATGAACAGGCCCACTATGCTTATTAATTTATAATGATATTTTGTGTAAACCTCAGCAGTATTTAAAATATTTATCACATGCTAAGTCTGGTATACCGTACAGATTAAAAAAATATAAGATCAATTAGCATTCATAACAGGTTTACAATCTTGGAAAAATGTAGCAGAGCAAGCGACTTGAGCATTTGATAAAACAGCCATTAGGCCTGGAAGTGGATGTTAGAAATGTCAGTGATAGTTGGGAGGTATGTATTTTGCTGGGGGATGAGTCGAGGGCAATTGTGTTACAGAGTGGTGAAAGCGGGGCAATTGCTCTGCATCAGAATTGACATTTATACTTAACTCTTGTAGCTATATATACAAACAATAAGTTTATTTTCACAAAAAAATTATATTCTTTGCATTAAATAAATATTCGGTAGGTGGTGTTGATGCCTTTAATTGGACCAACAAAGAAAAAGATGTGAAGTCACATAAGCTTTTGAACACAGAGGTCTCTTCCTCAGATGGAATTTCTTACTATATAAATACTAATATTTGGGTTTTAAACTGTGTTTGAATTTAACATTTTAGTTTTTTGGTACTTTGTAGAAACCAGATCTAAACTCTTCAACCTTAACATCATGCTTATATTAGTGGATTTGGTCTGGATTAGGTTTTTACTTTTTTTTCCATAGTATATATATTGTTACTCTAGACTGGTTTTAGATATACTAAACAGGGCTTCATATAATAACATTGGAGCTTTTACTTCATGCTCGTCACTGCTGGTGATCGTAACTCACAGGAACACCATTTTAATGCATGAGGACGTTCTGGAGGACCTTGGGATATGATTTGCATGGGTGGATTAGAGGGAAATTACCAGGAACATACTGGGGATGATAACCCATTCTGGTAATTTAGGGTATGGTTAGAGCATGGGTCATGCTAGGCTTGGCATGGCCATCAGTTACACCATGCCCAGTAGCTCCTTCATCTTACTTTTTCCCTCATCTGCGGCCAATCCAATGCTTTGGTGTGTGTCTGCCTTCTGGATAAACACAGCCACATGCACAACTCTTACATTTTGCAGCTTACTTTGTAAGCAGCTGGCCACACACTAAAGCATTGGATTGGTTGCTTGTGCAGCAAAAATAGTAAGAAAGAGGGCTATGGGTCACTAGCCTGCAGAACATTTACGCACTGTTCCTGATGGTCAGTCTTTGATTGGCAATACCCATGCTCTGCACGTGCACTGGTTCTACTTATAGTATGTGACTAGACCCAACTCTCCAACTCATCTCTACCACCCTTGCTTCCCATAAGGACCCTGACAGGGCAAAGTTCTAGTCTTGGGGCCGAGATCTGTGAAGCTCCCATTGCGATGATCATTGTTGTGTGCTGGTTGTATGGATGGATTTATTAATTATTTTTGTGTGTCTTGCTTCCAAGCCTTTTAATCTGTATTACTTTATATCATTATCCTATCAATGCAGAAAGACATATTCAAAAGCCAGTCTGCTATGTTTTTCGGAATGGCAGGTGTGTTATAACATTTATTGTCCATTATTTATTTTTAGATCTCTTCAACTAGTTATTTTCTGTAATTCATCTTTCTAACACTAGAAATAAATATTACAGAAATTACATTATGCTATATTTTACAGCTCATTGCTTCAGTTTAGGTCTTCAGTTTAGACACGTGGGAGAATAGGATGCAAGCTATGGCTGCAGCCGCAGTCCAGATGGACAGCTAAGATCCTCTTTTAGTTTAGCTGCTTGCCATCTGCCCAGATAAAGCACATCCAGCTTGCAGGCATTGCAGGATAAAGCATTTCACTTTTACCGACTCTTTCTTAATCATACCCGCGTGTACAGCTATGCACAGTGTTTAGGATCCTTTTGAAACCACTCCTGCAATGGCATGCTTTTATGTATTAAAGCAATACACATGTATAGGTTATTCATTACTAGCAGTACAGCCTCCTTTAAGAGATGGCAAGCAGTGCTTGATGCTAAAGCATTCCAAACGTCAGCAAAATGCACTTTAGAGTCCATCCTTCATGGACTGCAGCTCATTTTACTGCATGAAAACAAGTGAATCGAATCTCTTCTCATAAAAGTTCCAGAATGAGACTTGTGATTCACCTACCCTCCTCTACAAGCATGGGAGTTTGATTTTACAGGGAACTTAATTCACTTATATGTTGCATTGAGCATTGGTGCACTACAATGCATAAAAAGACAGCATACTTAAGCACTCTTGTTATCAGACCTGTTTTCCCAACTGTTACACTTGAGAGTTCGTTTCTGGTCAAAGCCTAATTGCAATAAAATATCATGCTTTGCTACCTGTTTTTGTCATCTAAACAATTACCTTTTGCCTGCTTAGTCTTGTGCATGTCTCAGGAGATTGTGGAAAGCACCCATCTGGAAATCAGCAATATGCATGCTCAGGTTACAGGTGTGCCTCAGGCCTCATTGCTGCAATAACAAGCCGGCGGATATTCACTTTACACTTTATTATTATTATTTTTCCAGTTATATAGCATCATCATATTCTGCAGCGATGTACAATAAGTTTCTCCTAAAAATGGGCTACTTAATTAAAATACAGTATGTCAGGGGCAGCAGTGTGCTTGTTTTAGCAATTTGAGGAAGAGTCTCAAATTGACCCTCCATGTGTGTAAAAAAAAAAGTGTTGTAAACACATAGGATAGGATGTATTTGGAAGCCACCCCTAGGCATAAATTACTGCTCATCCTTCACAGCACAAAAGAAGTAAAATCAAAAAAGCTATAGTTTTGGACTATGTGGAAGATGACTGGAATCCATGTATTACGCTCAAAAAGAGATGGATCATGCTCTGAAATAAAAAGAGAACATACAACAGTAGGTGGGATAACTGCTAACCTCCTTCGCCTTGTACACTGCTGGGGCTTTTACCAAAACTGTTAAAACAAAACCTTAGAAATCACAAACAGACACAAACTTGAAAAAAGGCAGTGGTCTTTTATTTAGCTTTAAAACATTTGCAACACACTTCCATTAAATGTAACCAACATGTAACCAACATTGTGCCAACATATCCCTGGTCTCTAAACCTCCAGAGAATTTAGCCATATACATCGTAATTTAGTTCAGCCTGAACTAAAAACATATTACCCAAAACCAGCTAGTTCACCGCCCCTTGAATAGGCAGGTGACCTCCATCCCAATAAAAGGCCACAACATAAGAACATTCACTTCCAGACTCTGACCTTAGATACCTATCACATTTAAAGACAAATTAGTGCCAAAAATGAAATAATCAACCATGAGGGGCACTCATACACATACCTGGGAACTCTTCGGGTTTGCCGAGTGAAGCACCGCTTCTCTGGTTCCCCTGGTCAAGACCCGAATCCACGAGTGGGGTCTTGACTCGCTTTGCTCCCCACCCATTTTCCATTTAAATGGGGAGGTTTCCCGCTGACATCGGCAGAAACGCCCCTGATGTCAGCTGGACCTCCCACCGACGTCACCGGGACCTCCCACCAACGTAAGCAGGACCTCCCACTGACATCAGCGGGACCTCCTACTGACTTCAAGGGGACCTCCCACCGACGTCACGGGACTGTCCGCTGACGTTATTGGGCAGTTCTGGCCTCCTCCTGCAAGGAAAGGCTCTGGGTAGCCGGAGCCCAGAAGTTCCTAGGTATATGGTGGGATTCTATAGCATCCCTATATGCACTTGCAAAAGGACCACACATAAATGGTATCTCTCATCTATCACATGCTTTGAAGTTTGTTGTCAATAGTTGTGTGAGTATGACATGCATATTATTAATCAAACATTTATAAAAAGCGGTATTGGTGCAAAGTTTTTATCGCGGTCTTACTATTACTATAGCAACAATTGAAATGCTTGTGTGAGCTGGAACATCGCATTGGTTGCTATGGTGATGAGACTACGTTCAATCCTTTACAGCAAATTTGCTATTTAGATAAAACCTATAGTTTTTCTTGACAAGATAAACAATCATTGTGTTTTTCTATTATCAGCACAAGTGCCTCCATTTCCTCCTTGTGTTTCTGGTTCATCTTTTAGAAAGAGAATAGGCTTCCTGGGCATAATATGCTGAGAACACAATTTTGTCTGTTTTGGTGATAGTGGTAAACATAATTTTTGATATTATGTTAAAATGCATCATATACATTACATGGTATATCCCTGGGAAACACTACTAAGGAGAAGGATTTAGGAATAATTGTAAATGACTTAGCAACAGTGCACAATGCCAGTCAGCAGCTGCAAAGGCCAATAGGATATTGGCACATATATAAGGGGGTATTGATTCATGGGAGCAGGATATTATCTTACCTCTTTATAAGTCAATGGTAAGGCCTCACCTTAAATCTCTGGTGCAACTCTGGCCACCGGTCTTTAAAAAGTACATTATGGAACAAGAAAATGTGCAAAGGAGGGCCACAAAATTAATAAGGATATTGGCAGATTTTAATTATAAAGAAAGACTAAAAAAGTTGCATCTATATATGCTAGAAAAACTGCTTCTTAGAGGGGATATTATAACATTGTATAAATATGTACAGGTCCAATATAAAGAGCTGTTTATTATCAGAAATATACAAAGAACATTGTGTTTAACTAAACTTTGTGTTTAACCTATTGGACAACACACCCTTCTTTTGAAAATCTTCATAGTCCTTTGATTTCTGTAGAGAAACCACAAGAAGAAAACAAAGCAGTCCTTTGATAAATGTTTCCCCAGATACAGCATTGTACCAACTTGAATATATATATTCATAAAGTAATTAAATGGCCTTGTCGTATTTATTTTGTACTGAAAATAAGCTCAGCTGGTCCACTTTAATTTATCACTGGGATTTTCCATGTACCTTACCGCGATTTTGAATGTTTCACAGTAACCACAGTGTACTTTCATATGAAAAGATCTAGGAATAAACACTTACATACTATGAATATTCTAAAATTAATTTCAATAGGTCTAATTTTACCTTGAAAATAAATGTGAACAAAAAATAAGGATTCCCTTCACTTCTAGTGATAAAAAGTGAGTAATTTTATTAACAACATGAAGGAAAATATTTGTATCCTGGGGGCCAGGGCTGTTGCACCTGCTCCTGAGATCCATGTTCCCTTAAGCGGTTACAATATTATTATTACTACTGACTACTGTAACAAAGGAGTTTCAAAGGAGTTTCAAACTTAACCTACAGTCTGCAAGTACTGATTAAATTGTGCGCAGGGATCAAAAACATTTCAGATGAAACTGTCATCTAGTTTTTGGTCCATTCGTTTTTAAACAACAAATTTCATTTCCTCCTCTTTCGGATGGCTTTTTCCATTTAGAAATGAAAATTGTTGTCACTCACCTCACGCACACTCTCAAATGCTCTCTCACAGTCTCATTCATGTTCTCTCACTTTCTCATTCACTCTGTCTCACTCTCTCTCAATGTCTCCCTACCTGCCCCCGCCAACCGTTTCTGTGACGCTGTCTCCTTTCCTGCAGATCTGCTTCTTCTCTTGCCTCTTCTCGTCCTTCGGACTTCTGTCTTCTTTCTTTCATGCTTCTCCCTGCTATCTGCTCCCATAACTAGGCCTCCCAGAGTACTTTCACGATAGGGGGGAGCCTCCGGGCACACTATCTCCCCTGAATAGGGGAATGAGAGAGAGGCTGTCTCTGTGGTTCTGCCCTTTTGCGGAGAAACAGAAGCGTTTCTGCACCTCTCTTTCTCCACAAATATGTCTGCATTATTCTGGCAAAAGGCAAGGCCATGGGGACAGCCTTTCCTCTGTTCCTCCATTCGGAAGTGTTCCAAATGTATATATTATCTTAGCAATTAACACCCTTTCAGATTATGTTGTCCTACGTGATTTATTACATTAACACATTAAATATCAGTTTAATTTAAACAGAATTTTCCTTCTCTGGGACCTATTTTTAACCTTTATTGAGTTAGTGGCCTTATGTATGTTCCACTTGTAGTTATTTTCCCTTGTTAGTCTGCTTTATGTCCAGTTGTTTAGCATGTGAATAGGGTTTATGACATAACACAAATCAGATAGTGGAAAGCACAGGCAGCTAATCCGTCGATGGTTCTATTAGAGCCGAGACCTATGAGAGTCTGTGAAGCGTACATTTTCATAGAATGAATAATTCAGATCTAATTCCTAATCTTTTATTAAATGGAAATTATTAAAGCAAGACAAGTTTCTTTTCTGAGAAAAGAAATTCCAAGAAAAAGCTTTCATTTTTCTACAACTCAGAGAGATGTTACAGATTGAAACTGCAAATTAAGCATTTCCGATTAGTATTCATTTTTTATCAGAAGTTTTTGCAGATCAAATGCATGAATTAAGCGTGCTGAATTTTATCACCCAATGGATTCACAGTGCCTTAAGACACAATGTTGTATTGATGTCTGTGAACTTTATCTTGTTTCATCTTACAGTTTCTAACATATTTTTACTCCCTTGAAGGGAAAGGAAAAAGTATCTTCTCAACACTTAGTTCAGTACCATTAAGACAAAATCCCAGGCCTGGACTTGCCATCTGGCACACCAGGCAAATGCCTTGTGAGCTACTCACCAACATGACTCCATACCCCAATCTGCCAGTCTCTTCATTAGTATAAGAATGTAATATGCAGCTACCAGGGCCATCTAGTCATCCCTAGTCTGGCTATGCAAAACGTTGTTAATTTATATTTTTAAAAGACATTTTGTTAAATATAAGTAATATTTTGTCGGATCCAAGTAATTGCAACAGATTTATTCATGAATACTGACCCTATTATTTGGCATATTAATACAGACAGGTTCAGCTGATAAACTCTTCATTATAATGCAAATTTAAATGTAGATTTTCCCCAAAAAATAACAGAGTGGGGAAACAGTAATTTTATAATCAGAAGGTAAGTGATGTTGGATGTCTTCCAAATTATTATTGTAATTGGAAAAAATGTAGCTTTTTTCTGTCATATTAACATATTACCAGCATTCCTATTTGAAATATTATTTGAGTTTGATATTAAGATTTGTGAAATACACTGAGGCTTTGCTAACAAGGCGTGTTGGGATGTAACAGAATAGAAAATATTCCCGTGGATCAACGTTATTTGGTCTGACATTCTTAGTTAATATTTCATACGCAACACCATGAAATCATGATGGTTTCAATTTCCACACTGATTCTATCCCACCTGATAATATCTGTAAGCATGTACTTGAACTAACCACATCTACTGCTTTTGGTTGCATGTTTTAAAGGTTGTATGATAATCATGTTATGATGTTGGTTAACTGGCCCATGCAGTCCCACAGTGGACTGTGGGCAGTGTTTTAAATGTGAGAATGAGACAAGTGGGTTGTTAAGTGGTAGGTAAAATGGGAAGCACTGCCACTCACACCTCACTCACTCATTCCATTTAAGCTATTTCCACCTTAATCCTTTAGTATGGAGAACATTGTACACTTATTTAGAAATTGGTCTTCTTTCATTTTGACAAAATTAGTTTGTGCCTTTGCCTACATGTGATTGTAAGGGATATATAAACTCAACAGAAACAAAACATTTGCAAACACTATAAACATGAACGCATAATATATAAAGACAAACAACTGAAATTGGATAAACAGACCATGGTCTTTTATTTAGCTTACAATACATTTACCAAACAAAACCATAACTTAACATATACCAATACTCTTTAACATATTGACACTCTTGGCCCAAACCCAGAGGACAACAAACTTTAACACTACTCCAGGCCATCTGCCCTAAAGCCAGAAGGCCCACTAAACCACCAGTGCATCCATTCTCTTTTTTTTTATATAAGAAAGGGCAACCTTAACCCCAATTAAGGCCACGACAATTAAAAACAATAGTTCTTTGGGTGGGAGGGTGGCCGCCTGAAAAGAAGTTCTTTCATCTCGCTCCTACGAGGTCAGTGCAGACAGTTTGCAGTTCGCTTCAGGTAATGCACCTCACCTCAAACGCAAATTCCCGCCCTTTGTGCAGCGTGAGATACCCGCGATTGCAGCACGAGAAAGCCGTGAGCGCAAGGCGGGCAAAAAAGCGTAGGCAGCAATAGAACATTCTACCACTTTTTATTTTTTAGCACTGAACTTTTGACCCTAACCTGTTTTACCTGCCTGACCTACATTTGACCCCTTATCCCCGCAATCACATGCAGCCCTGGCTGCTAAGTTTAGCCAGGACTATCCATATTATCCCTACTACAAATAGCCAAAGGGACCCCTTTGTTTTAGGATGTATGGTTTGAGGTGTAGTTGGTGGGGCAAGGGTTTACTAAGACCTATTAATATGTATTTATGTATTTATGTGAGTAAGGCAGTAGAAGAAGATGAATGTATATTATTTGCACAGTTTAATTAATATATATATATATATATATATATATATATATATATATATATATATGTGTGTGTGTGTGTGTGTGTGTGTGTTTCTGCTATTTTTATACACATTACCGTGACTTTTAGAGCTGCAGAACACTGTAGTACACTGACGCCCAGCATGTGTTTGTGTTTAATGATGTCAGGGAGTAGTTTCTCAATTGATTGAGAAACTAATGTGCTTTCCAGTCATTTACTGATTTATCAAAAGGTCTGTCTGCCTCCACAATCGTTGCATTATATATGTCTCTGCAGGGGTGCATCCGCACAAAAGTAATTATCCACAATCTCTGCTTTGTTCCTACTACTATTTAGCGTGGACAGTAATAGTTCTGTTGTCATCCTTGTCTTCCCCTTTGACCTAGTTCTTCAAAGCTATAAGGAAATATTAGCAGATAACCGTCATTGTTTTTAAAGATGAACTACCACTCAGCAGGTATTTTGGGTGCTGGTCCAGAATGATCTGGGGACAAAAGTTATTGTGTTTTAGTTTTTAACAAATGTTGGTACATTAAAAAAAATGTTTCAGCTCTAGCAGTTTGTAAAAAATGCACTTTAATGATCCCCTCCATATGCATTTGCCCCCCCAGGTACGTAGCTTGCAGAAGGCATGTTCGATAGTTTAAAGACTGTCTCTGTAAAGTTAAAGTTTATGCTTATTGCTGATAATATTTTGTACTTGTTTTGTTTTCCACATAAAAACTGAGCAGATTTGGAGAGCAGTTGCTCGCCCTATAGACTCAGTGTGTAAATGTAACACATTTACAAGGCAACTGAACATTTATCCCTCTGTTAGACTGCTTAATTAGCTGTCAAGTATGGTCAAAATTTGGGATTAATACTGCAATTTTAGGAGCTAGAAGAGTAGGTATGCAACACAGGCACTGTGTTTATGTGTTACATAAAATAAATACATAGAAAATCCTGCTGTTTATATACACCTGGCACAATAATAAAAGCATATTCCACCCATCTAATTTGCTCTTTATTACATCACTTCTTTCTAGAGAACACTGTGATACATGAAACATGACAGGAGAGCACAAATGGACAGAGAGATTTGGGTCCTAAAGAGGGACAATTGGAAGGTATAAGGTTTGCATGGGAGATTTAGCATCTAGTGTTTGACCACTGGTCGTATTCATTGGAACAGCAGAAACTTCTTCTTCATTGAGAAATTGATTATTTGCATTACTACAATATGAGTAGTTGGCAGCTCCCCTTTCCCCTGTTTAAATGGACAGTCCATGGGGCCAGCCATCAGCAACAAGAGGATGGGGGCTGGCAAAGAGGCAAATGCATATAAAGGAATTTTGTAGAATCCCCCCCAATGCATTTTCAAGGGGGACACCATGTAAAATTAACGGGACCACTCACATGTGTTAAAGTGCATATGATAGTTGGAGTGTACCTTTAATGTTATACTAGAGGCGGGAGAAGATGTACTAGAATGGGAAGCTTCTTAGATAACCTGCACTACTTGCCCAGTGATGTCACGCTAGCCTCTCTTGTACAACCTGCCACAGTTACTGTTCAAAATGCAACTGAAAATGCAGTTAATATCCTGTATTAACTATACTATATATCATAATACGAAATATATTACGCCAGATTGCAAATCAGCAATAATACAATTGTAAAGATTGCTTTACTGCATTAAAAAATGGTTATTGTTTTTACTTATAAATATATATATATATATATATATATATATATATATATATATATATATATATATATATATATATATATATATATATATATATACTGTGTATACAAATAAATACAGAAGCTGAGCTATGCCTGTAAAAGTGACTACACCTGATTTATTACCATGGGACCATGGGGATATATAATTTGACAAGATGGCCTTGTTAGGCTATACCATTTGCATATTGCACAGACATTGTTTTCTTGTGGCATGTATTGGCAAAAACACTTAAGCGGATATAACTAAATTACTGCTCAGAAAGTCAACGCTACTTACCTTATAAAAAAAAATACAATTTGACAGGAGAGTGGAATGATTGCCATAATGCTTTTCTTTTTTCCTTAAAACCTCTAATCGTGGGATTCAATTATCAGTTTTATGATATATTCAGGATACTTTCATGTCCATCTTATGGCTTCTTTATATGTTGTAGTTTGTACTTTCACAATGCATGCTGGAAAAAAAACTTCTCAATACTGAATTGTTGCTCATACATTTGTATGTGGTTAGTCACCAGCATTTGATATTAGATATTTAGTGGTTTTATCTTCTGTTGCACTTATTCTGTTCTGCTAAATTCATTCTGTAACATTAAACAGTTTTGCCTCATCCATAATTTTGCTGAGAACACTTAATTTCCATGTGATACAAAAGCGAACCGGTGATAGGTTGTTGGGTTCTGGTCCTTAGAGACCTTTGTGATGCTGATACAATGCAAGTGGCTTCGCCCTTCATCTCTAATTAGGCACCTTATTGCCCAAGTGTATTGCTCTGAACCTTAAAGGGTTATTATATCCTGTTGAAGTTTAGCTGAGTTTAGCTAACTGTAAAAAGGTATTAATGTCACAGGTTAGTTGACTAGTGGAAATCTTCAGCCCTGTGCACAAAGTATAAATAGCTATACTGTCAGACTGTCTTGTTCTCCATCAAGTTTTCCAGAATGTCTCTTAACCCATTAAGCGTATAGAACCTAGTTCTAAATAGTGCTTCATTGCATTTTACTTAAATGTTTTATATAAAATATATTTGAATATGCAGTATATCAACATTTAAGTAAAATACAGCGGGGGATAGAAATCATGGGATATGTCATATATATTGTAAATGTATTAAATGCAGTATATTGGAAATAATGCTTTCTGTCCTTTAAGAATTCCTTTTTGTTGATTTCTGTCTTTTGAGAATCCCTTTTGTTAACCTCTGGAGTGACAAGTGACAGCTAAATGTCTTGCCTCTTTTCTTTGCCCTTACAGTAAAGTCCAACATTTACTTTAATGGAAATGCTGAATTCTAAATGGGAATATGCTGTGGGGGTGTACGCATTCCATCTGAATAATTGCGACATGCATTATTGTTTATTAATTTAATAGCTTCATATTTAGAGCTTAGCACAGAGGCACTGTGCAGAAAGAATGGCATGCATGTAGGATTTGGAATAGCCCGTGGGCAGCTGAGAGGGCACTGTTTATTGTGTGCTCAATACCATCATGGGTTGGAGTGATTCTCCTCCCTGTGTTTGTCTTGTGACAATTTGTTTTTTCATTGCCTCGTTGACATATAGCACATTGATTTCATGCAGGGCTTCCCTAGCTCTGCTCTAAGGCATTAAAATAATAAAAATATAATGAATATTCTACAAAAAACACACCCTTATACACAGACATCCATGCTCACATACCCTTATGCATAGACATTCATGCTCACATACACTTTCACACAAGTCGAAAGGGCACTTTATGAACAATTTTGAAGTGGCACGAGGATACAGGAGCAAGTGGTCACATGGGCCACCTGGGCCCCCTAGAGAGATGGGCCCCATTACAGTTGAAACCCCTGTATTATGCCACTGCCATTGAGCATCAGCATTTGCCATTCTTGCCCAGTGGCCTGTCTAAGTCTGGCTATACTGCATATTTGTTCTTGTTCATGTCTAGTTGTAAAACAAAATATTGGGTGAACAGAAAAATTATAGATTTCTTTATATTGCGCATTTCAAATTTCGAAATTACAGCCTTCACATTATGACTCTCTGCATCATGTCTAAACAGTAATTGTCTCCAGGTTTGAAGGCAACCATTTACTGAATATATAAACAGTGTCATGAAACTGCTTTAACAGAGGAAAGCAGCAAATGGAAATGTCTGTAATCTTAATTGTCTCAATATCCTGTATTTTCCACGTAAAACAAGTCACAGATTGTTTGGGTCAATGCTTGCCAATCGAGATGATTTTGTATTTGTATTCCCATGGCAACAAGAATTACCGTTGGTTGGGCCACTGCCTGTGCCAGAGACTATTCCATACTCTGTGCCTCACTGTTCCCAGGGCGTACGGAAAAAGACACAGATTTTTACCATGCGAGACCTGTTTAGTAGAAAGACTTTATTATTCCTTTCCAAGGGAATGAGGAGAAAATGAAGTGACCAGTTATTTGAGTTATTTGTATTTGGCACAATTGTATTTTATCATAACTAAACTTAGATTTCAGTGAATGTTTTGAAACCTGTCTGGGGAGTTCCGCTGTTTAGGTTATCAGGTATCAGACTAGAAGGATTGTGGCATTTAGTAAGGTATCTCAAATGATAAACTACTTAGACTAGCTCATCTATAGTGGAAGAGCTGGGCTGACTCTCCTCACTCAGTATTTTGGTCATCATGAGTGATCATATAGATGCTTGTGAGGACTTTCTTCTGCTTTTCTTTATGATGGGGCAAGTCTGGCTTGTCTTGTGCATAGTCTCCCAAGCTGGGTCACACCACATGTGGCTCGACTATATCAGCTTCCCAAAGTGTAGAAGTGCCTTCTCTTATGTAACTTCTCAGTAAAAAGGCCTGCATTGACTTATCTCCAAATCTCACATGGTTCTATTTGTTCCAATAGATTTCTTCCACTTCTACCCTACAAACAACACGCATTGAGCATAGGGATGATTTTTTAAATAATCTTTGATTTTCACCATCTGTCTCCATGTTCCTAATCCCCTGCTTATTTTATTGGACAGTTGTCGTACATCACTGACGTTTCATAAGTACAGACATTATGTATAGAACATCAGTTATGTCAGCAAGGAAAGAACTCAAGTCGATACCTCCTAGTCTCCTGGTTTTTGTGGGACAGCCATGATTTTCAGGTACTGTGTCTCTATCCTGACAAACTTGATAAAGACCTCATTGTGAGGTCGAAACGTTGTTGTCTGTTTCCTTCAAATAAATCTGTCTGATGGAACCCTTGAGTGCCTGGAGCCTTTTCTATTTTGATTTACTGGGGAGTTGGCCCTTCCCGGCACAGCTAAGCACCTGAGTTCCTGTGGGGAGTGAGTGCAGATTCCTGATTCTGGTGTCTATCCTGACAAAGACACCAGTGTCCGTGGCAAGGTTTGCGAGGTCCGTAGAACCTCATTAAATTGTCCCCCACAGACCTCAGTAAATGTCCACCATGAGCAATGTTGGTGCCTACTCCTGAACTAATCAAGGGCAGGCAACTAGACATCGTCCCTAGTACTGTTGAATGTCCAACCTTTCCAGGAAAAAATATTGAATTAAGGGAAATTTACATCATTCAATTTTTTTGCCAGTAACACTTAATTATCATGTGAAAAATGTGTTCCATAGAAGCTGGAAATGTTTGCGTTGTTTTTATGTGATTAAGCCTTCAGAGAAAAATAATTAAATGACATATCAGGTTGATTTAACATACTAGAGAATGCTATTAGTGTTTTGTCGCGTATTTTAGGCCTTGGAAACAGTCTATAACTGACCCACTAAAACTAAATACATAATTGGGTATAATCCTACCTTCAACCATTTCAAACAGCCTAAGAGGGACCTTTTTATGACAAACCCCTGTTCTTCACCATTACTCTATCCATGGGAGTTCCCATTTTCCACAGATGTGTATTCTCATAATAACAGACAGCATTGTGGGGGTTTATCATTATGTGATTGCACGTTCATGTTAAATTAAGGTGACCAGATTTTTAAAATGAAATCCAGGACATTTTTTTTTAATTGGCAAATGGTAAAAAAACATTTTAGAAGCATATATTCTTCAAACTATATATGCAGTGTATTCAGTAAGTGTTTATGAAGTGATTCTATGATATATTTCTCACATTTTGTCCATGAGATAAAAAAACGCTTCTTAGAATCTTTTTCGCAAGGCCGGACTAAGAGCATCATGGTTCTGGCGCTGAGAATTTTGGTGGCCTTTTTATGAACATAAATAAAATAGACAGAATCTTAACTCCTCGGCATCCATGTGTACTGGATAAAGATGATATCAGTGCGAGGCAGATAATATAGGATTGAATCTTATGTGATGGAATTGGGAGGACATTAATACACTATAAAAAAAGTCATACATGGGATGCCTAAGGCCACAATTTAGTGCCACTAATCTTTTATAATAAGATATGGAGATTGAAATAGAGTAAATAACACAAAACCTTTAGTTTTCCTCTTACTGATTTCTGGGCCAAGAATGTTTTGTCCTGTGAAGTGACTACAAATGCAGGAGGGTGTTTTATCTCTGGATAAGTAAAAATTAAATAGTTCTATTTATTCCTACAGTAAGTAAAGTGCCAAGAAACAGATGACCAAATACACACACCAGGACAGGCTCAGCCCCACTGATATCCAAACACACACCAGGATAGGCTGTGCCCCACCGACACTCAAACACACCCACCAGAACAGGCTCAGCCACACCGACACCCAGACACACACCAGGACAGGCTCTGCCACACAGACACCCAAACACACACACCAGGACAGGCTCAGCCACACCAACACCCAAACACACACCAGGACAGACTCTGCCACACCGACACCCAAACACACACACCAGGACAGGCTCTGCCACACCAAAACCCAAACACACACACCAGGACAGGCTCTGCCACACTGACACCCAGACACACACACCAGGACAGGCTCTGCCACACCCAAACACACACCAGGACAGGCTCTGCCACACCGACACCCAAACACACACACCGGGACATACTCTGACACACCGACACCCAAACACACACACCATGACAGACTCTGCCACACCGACACCCAAACCGACACTTCTCTTGTCCTGTATAGGGAAAGCAGGAACGGAGTAGAGTCATGTGACGTAAAGTGCAGAATTTGGTGTATTTAACTAAGATGTGCATGAACAAGCAACAATTATTCACATATGTCACATGGGAGAGGAGTTATTCCACCTCCCTCCATTAATGTAGGCTCTCAATTGTGTCTAACAAACACACAATCAAATCAATACTGCAAAGAATAAATCACAAGAAACACTATACACCTTAATTAATGCACTTTAACCCTCTGGGATTTTCCTTGAATATAACCCATAATGCATCTAGAACTGTGGGATGTTTGGTAAAAACCTTGCAAAGTAATTTGTATATATGGAGCAAATAGTTTACTGGAGGAGTATTATTAGAGCCAATAAGCTGATGACCCATTGTTTGTGTTGAAGTTTGCGGCCGTCACATTTCCTTATGGCAGTAAGACTGCGTATTGAAAAAGAGAATTGTTTGATCTTTAGTCTAAGAAGAGACTTATGTCACTGCAGGTCAAAGTTAATTGAGTAACCAATCAATGCAAAACGAAATAGTGTTATACAATTATCTTTGCATGCAGTGCAATAATCCTGGTGATTATTCCTTGCTGGAGAAATGTCAGCAGTATGGAAAGCAGTGCTTTTAATGGATAATAGATTTTTTGAGTGCACTGTCCTTGTGAGATATATAGAGGCCAATCTGAGGTTTATTGCATGGAAACCAGATGGCATGTGTTTCAGCTGGGAAAGTCGTGGGTACCTGATGCAAAACCTTGCGTTTATTAAAACTTTTATATTCCTTATATTTCTTAAAGATGCTGTTCCACTTAGACACAACATTAATTTCAACCTACGATATGTTAAGCAAATAGCAGGGGTGTACCTGGAATATTTGGCACTAGGGGCGGATCCTGTATGTGCCACCCACACTTTAAAATGTAAAGACACCCACAAAAAAAATAATGTAGGAAAAGAATTTTTATTTCACAAATGTTTAAACTGTATGCTATATACTGAGCCAGACATTGATGGTGGTACAGCATAACGTTCTGAGCCAGGCATTGACGGTAGTGCAGCATAAGCACCATCACTATAAGCAGGACATTGGCACTGCCCCTGAAGCAACGTGCCCGTGCCACCCCTGCACCTGAAGCAACCTGCCTGTGCCACCTCCAGCCCCGAAGATTCCTGCCTGTGCCAGCTCTCCCCCTGAAAGAGCCTGCCTGTGCCACATCTGTATCTGAAACAGTCTGCCTGTGCTACCTCTGCCCCCTAAACTCTTCTAACATTCTGTCCCTAAACATTTCTGCCCCTAAACACTTATAACATTCACTCATTCACGCACTTACAAGCCAAAACAAACCATTTGTCCTAACGGTTAGTTTTCACGGTTTACTCTTGACCAATTACAGCACATATTGTATTCCATTATTGCACAACATCATTGTGGGTGCATCTACTTTAGTGGGTCTCTAAGTGGCCAGTTTTGTATTATTTGTCTTATGTGCTGGTAGCAGAAGATTCACACACATTTTTTGGTAAAAAAAAAAAAAAAATCACAGTAATTTTTCACGTATATATTTTGTAGCAAACCTGCCACTTGTGCAGATTTTCTACCATACTAAGAGATAGCTTTTTATTTTAATAGCAGGCACACTGTAGTCAACTTGTTCAGAAGCAATAGAAAGTTAATTGAAGAGTTGAATTTGATGGGCCATTTGCGTTCACTCATTGTAATATACTGGAGCCACTTTGCAGAAAAACATAATTGATTACTTAGACATCATTGGCAAAAAAAACCCCAACCTGTTCTAATTGTAAATCACCCTGGTGTTTGCGCACACAAAGAGGAAATACTTTCCTTAGGTTACATCAAACAAATTGTTTCAATAAACTTGTCTGGTTCTTCTACACAAATAGTATCTTCAAAAGGTAGTCAGCGTCTTCATAAATTTGAACATACAAAGAAAAGAGAAGAGAGAGAGAAAAGAGAAACATAGTGTAATATTGTTAGAATAGAAATTAGATATGAAGTAATAATCTTATTTTGTTCATTCGATCAACCCTCTTCCGCCTTTTAGCTTTTTAAATAACTGGATAGATCGGACCAGCCGTGTTATCTATCAGACCATTGTCAGTAACATGTACACCAAATGATGACGGTTTGCTTAAATAATTAAAACCTTCTACGTTTAAATTTTCTTTAAATTACCTTTAATTTATTTATGTCTTTGTGAAGATCAGGTCTCTAAGACAGGTGAAATTACATTTGTGACCTATAAAATTAGACAAACTCTGAGTTAATGTTACTGTGGCCTCCCTGACAGATAACTTCTACCCCTATTAAAGTCATCAGGTGCAATTAAATGTATATGATAGATGGGGGAACCTTTAAATTTTCACGACGTCCCTCTTGCAAAATGCATTGGAGGGGATTCTGAAAAAATATCAGTTTTTTGTTTTTATACATATTATGCATTCTTCTTTAGTGCGGCTGTCAGGGACAGTAAGCTGTTCCTTTAAGCTCCACTTTGCAGGACCCACAGGGAAAAGCTTAACAAGCATACAGACTCCCAGCCTAATTCATATCTATTGCAGAAATATCTTTAAAATAATTATCGCATGGTAGTATTAATTACTACACACTGTTGAATTAATTAGATTTTACTTCATTATTTTTGATCTCTTGATAGCTACATTCATCTTAGGACAAAGTTAAATGCAAGAAGTAAATTATAATTATTATTATTATTATTATTATTATTGCATTCTGTATTTTTTTTAATATTCCATTTAAGTCAAAGTATAAATATGAGCTGTACCAAATCCATACTGCCTAAACCTTCCACAAAGGATGACTACAGCAAAATACCTAAATATAAGAGAAACAAACTAGATGTTACATTACATTTGTTTGTGAGAAAATATTTGTTGTTTTACAGTAACCACTGGATTAATCTACAACCCCACTAAATGTGACTCATGGTGCTCACTTCCGTCCACACCCTCTCCAACAATATTTCGAAATGTTAGGAAGTTTGCCCCAGCCTTACATGGACCAAGTACCATCCACATGGTGTCTCCATATTTAACTCCCAAGTGGTTGGTGACACATCTGAAAACATCTAATATATTAGATATAATATATATTTTGCTAGTCCAACTGAGATGTTCCAAAGGGAACTCCCACCACCACACCCAATAATTTATTTTTATTAATTAATCAGTAAGCATGTAAGTAACACATACTTAATGCTTTATCGTAAATCATTTTTAAATAGTTAATTTAACTAACCTTCTTGTTTGCTCATCTACGCATGGAGCTTGGCAGACTGCAGTGATAATGTTGCTGCATCATTTCATAAAAACGCTGTCCAATTTCCCATTAGCTCATACATGGCTGAGATAAAAAAAAAATCTTAGAACCGTTTTCTGTGTACTTATTTGCAAATATAATTAGATAGAATTTCCAAGATCTGGATGATAATGCAGGATATTTTATTAAATAGAGTAACTAAGAGAGAACTAGGCCCCAACCCTCACCATCTGCTTAAACAAAGACATAGCCTTGGCATTTCATACAAATAGATTTAATGTACTACAAAAAACTTAAGGTATTAAACAAATACAGACACAATTTATTCATTTTTTTTGGAGCTGGACGGTCACAGGTCGGAAAACATGGTCTAAATCTGTGTTTGTTTCTTTTGTTTTGTAACTATAGCGTTATGGTATGCTACCTGTAAATATAACAATCCACGGAAGACAAAAGGGAGCAAACTAGAGCTTTTGGGTGCTTCACTTTATGTGGCATCTTGTGAAGCCACTTACTTAGGTATTGTAGGTTGTTCAGGAGCCAGGCTGATTGTTGGCATTCATGGATCAGTCATGTTGAGCAACGACATGTAGAGTAAAGTCAGTGTTTCTTCTAGAAATTATAGGGGCTCTTTAATTGCCTACTGTCACAGAACTAGGGCTCCAGAAAACTGTTTAAGCTGTTTGGAGTTATTTCCCCCTGTTTATTCCAACTGCCTTCACTCGGGGGTTCCGACTCTGGATCACATCGCTATTTGGACTGGACAATCTAGGGACCCCGAGCTATACATCCGGGATCTTCGCCGCTTCACCGGGATCACCCCGAAAATACAGATTTTGGGTTATATGGACATTGCTATGCTTGGTGACCAGATTGTGGCGCTGGGCTGTCTGGGCAGGGTATTGTTTGGTTGATGTCAATATGCTCCTTATCAGTTTTTTTAATATAAGGCTGTTTGTTTTCTCAATAAACTGTTCCTGTGGTCACCTCAACACAAGTCTGATGCTTGGGGTCACCTCAACACAAGTATGATATTTGGAGTCACCTCAACACAAGTCTGATGCTTGAGGTGGGCTGCTATGATAACTTATTGTCCCACTGGGTAGCTAAGCTCCGGCTAGCCATGGTGTCAGTGCGGCTCGTTGGATTGCAGGCCTGTTTCATCTCTAAAGCACTCTCAGTACTGAAAGGGTTAACCACGTAGTCTTGGATCGTAGAAAGCACAATTTAGTGTGTTTGTCCATTCGGGGTACATGCCGTCTCATCACACCTACAATATCCTGTAAGCCATTGTAGCTTTGTCACTTACTTAAGCAGGTTGTTATGATGCAGATTGCCATCTGTCTATTCACTCGTTCCATCGCTGCTTGCGGCAGATGTAGAATGGCACTTGCTGCGTTTCCTGGGTAGAATGCAAAAAGAATTTGCGTACCTTTTCATTTGTTTGTACAACTCATTCAGTTGCCAGGTTGATTTTTTGGCATTCCTGGGCCTTTCGCTTTGAACGATACAATGTAGTCAATGTTTTCTCTAGAATTATAGGGGTTCTTTAATTGCCTGCAATACCCTGTAAGCCATCACAGTAGAAAACAAACGGTACAATCCAATTAATTCACTCACCATATGTCAGTGCCGTTCTTAAAAGATTAGCATGGAGATTTCAGCTATACACTATAGACAAGAGCCAGCCGTCAGTGAGGCGATGAGATGGTGGCTTGAGTAGTTTTCACTGTTTTGGCTGATTCCTGTAACACAAATATCCCATGGCTCCTCTCATCATGTTTTGGGAATTAATAGCCACCTGCAAACATTGAAAAGTGGTCTTATGACCCAACCAAAGGGATATTCCTGTGGACTTGGTCATTGCATTAGTTGTTACTTTATAAACTTTGCATCGTAATCTTATTTTATATGCATAATACCAATGTGCTTTAACACATTTTGGACAAACACTGTCTTCACATGAAACAATGTAAATTGTTCCCGATATATTACACAAGTTATATATCTCTGTATCATATCTGGACTCTCAAAAGCATTGGTCCTTGTCTTTTTCAGTATGTTATATAGGTCTATTATTACATGGAAGTTGATCCCAGAAACAAAGCAGGTCCATTTAGATGTAGAAAAGCGAGAACACCCATTTATGACAAGGAGTTTTAAAGTGCATTGGAAGTGTTTCATGATAATCTCCCTTTCTGTAAGAATGGTAAAAAAAACTTAGTTCAAAAGGAAGAGAACACTCAAGATTATTGTCTACAAATTATTTTTTCCTAATTTCCAGTGATAAATTTAAACTTAATAATACAACTGGTGTGATACAGACACCACAAGGGATGACTTACCGATATATTGGGCAGTAGAGGGCAGTATTGGGCAGTAGAGGGCTAGACAAGGGGGGGACAAGGGCTAAATATTATCAATTAGAAGTCTTCTTGTGTGTTTTACTTATAGTTCAAATGTATAGATTAGCAATGATTGCATGCAGCATTTACATCATATCTGCATCATTTCTGTGCTTCTACAATGCCCCCTATTCTTTGCAGACCCTTTTGGTAACATTATGTAACTTGTACCTCAAATATGTTCTGATTATCTCAATATGCTCCTTAACTAGACCTAAAAATAGTGGACTATAACTCCATAAGTATATGTCATTGACAGACAAGGATAACTGTTGCTATGCTGTGTTTGCCAATGGTGACTGATGACATCTTAATGTGAATATATCCTCATAAAGGTTGAAATACATTATTTTGGACCATGCCTATTGTGAAAATGGTTTCTTGTGGTTTGTATAAACCCTGATTATATTTGAACATTTGTTAACATTTCTGTGATATTAACAAGGGTGTCAAATGTGTACACACACGTACACATTTGACAATAATAAGGCCCTCCACCTACTCGCCTAGGGGTCAGCAATACTAGCGAATATTCCAGTGTCTCAGATGATTTGACCCCAACACAATATATACAGTATGTACTGTTTTCAGTAAAAGCCATTTATAAAAACACTCCATGTAGAAGAATTGCCATTTTCATTGAGCTGCAGACCTCATTGGCATTAGGGTTATAAGACTGAACTATCACCTTGTTAATGTTCAGCACTCGAAAATATAAGTAAAAGACATAAAAAAAACATTTATTGTTCTTATGTGCACAAGTGAAACAAATCGACCATGCTTCTATATCAAATACATCGATTTTCTTTTCCAGAGGGATACCAAAGGCCAGTTTCTCATAGACCACATCTGCAATCATTACAGCTTGCTTGAAAAGGATTATTTTGGAATCCGCTTTGTTGACCCAGAGAAACAGCGGGTATGTATTAGATATGTTTTCCTTATTCCATAAGTTTATTCCAGGTTTATTTGTGTTTAATTTAAGCACCTCGGTTGTATATTGCATTAAACTCCTTATGGCTTAGTTAGAGGTTGCAAGGAGCTATAATCATACAGTATGTATACAGTATTGTTATTTATTGTTTTATATAGCGCCATCATATTCTGTGGTGCTGTACAATGATTAAACAAGACATACGTTGTATATAACATAACAATTTGACCTATAGAAACAACAGGTAAGAAGGGCCCTGCTCAAATGAGCTTACAATCTAGACGTTAAAAGCAATGGTGCTGTATGTAATATTATACAGTATATCAGTTTGCATTATAACAAAATGTATAAAAAATAACCTTAGTAGGTTAGATTAATATGGCTAATTTAGCAGCACTATTCTTCATGTGTACATTTGCAGTGGGGATTAGTACTCCATCTCCCCTCTTATGTCATATACCTTGAGGTTTAATCCTGGGGTTATAGCTTTTAATAGAGCGTATCAGGGGGTGCAATGTGGACAGCACCCCTTTACATTACATCAGACAGAATTATTTGCAGTGTTACCTCCAGAAAGCTTACATTATATTATTTCACAAGAAATATTTAGGTCTGCAAAATTAGCCCCCCCCCAAGGTTTAGCCAATTGGAAGGCATGGACCTTAGTGAGTCCCGAGAATTAATTGAAAAGAAAAATGGGTCTAGCCATATTAGCCTGAACAAAAATGGAGTCTTTATCTGAAGTTGATACTTTTTATTGGGCCAACATCACAAATATGTAAAGTTACTTGCACCTTTAGGAGCTTTTTCACAATAAATTGGCAATATGTATATACAAAATAGTTTGAAGCTCTATATTGGTTAGAATTATCCAAATCCACTAAGTATAATACACAAGTTAATTGGTTAATTGCACTTTAATTGGCGATATCTTGCTACTCTGGTAGAATAATGACCCAGGATGATTGCTTACAGAAGAACAGAAGAGTAAGATTGATTGGTACTCCACCTTTAGGTTTCCTAAGGCATTTCAGGATTTAATGCAGGCAAGAGCAGGTCACCAGTTAAAGTGTTAAGGCACTCATGCAATAATGTTCATTGACTCCAATTCATATCACTTTGCTATGAGCTGATTTATGTTCTGACTTTCCCTGCATTGTATAGAGTTAGGGGTCAGTATTTGTTTTTTTTTAAAAAGAAAACCTCACAGATTTCTTTTCTATACATTGGAGTCACTAGAGTGTTTATTATTATTCTGTGTCAAGCAATTATTGGCTTACTACTAAGGAAACAGTAAATAGAAATGTCACAAGGCTCTGCAGTTGAAGGAGTTATGCCCTTTCAAGCTGCCATCTATCATCCTTTAGTCTGTTGTCTGCTTGAGGGGTCTCTATAATTAAGATAACTAATATAGCAGTCCTCCAGGACTCTAAGAGAGCTCTCCCTGCTTCGGAGAGAAGCTGTAACATTCTCATGTGGACACCCCATGTTTTGAATTTATGGTGTTTCTGACATTCATTCATTGTCAAGAGCTCAGTGATTTTAAACGTGACAGTGTCATGCCACAAGTCAATTCATGAAATTTGTGCCCTACTGAATCTGTCCAACTCCACTGCAATTGCTATTAGTGTGAAGTGGAAGCATGTAGGAGCAACAGCACTTCAGCCACCATGCGGTGCTTAAGCAGGTAGTATTTTTTAGATAATTGTATGTTTTCAACTTCGTAGCACACGTTTAGGGAAGACTGTTTCGTTTTCCAGCATGGCTGTGCCCCTGTGCACAAAGCAAGGTCCATAAAGACAAGGTTAGTGTGAAGTAAGTCTAGTGGCCTGCACAGAGCCCTGACATTAACCCAACTGAACACCTTTGTCATAAACTGGAACGTGGATTACGAGGCCAGGCCTTCTCGTCCAACATCAGTGCCTGACCTCATAAATGCCCTTTTGCTTAACGGCACAAATTCCCACAGAAGTACTCCAAAATCTTGTGAAACGCCTTCCCAGAAGAGTGGAAGCTGATCAATGTCCATGGTTCTAGAATAGGAATAGGAAGTCCCACGTTCTCATATAAGTGTGATGGTCAGCTGTCCACATACTTTTGGTCATATAGTGTACTTGATGGTGTGGTTTTTGGGTAACACTGATAAACTCACATGTGTTACACCCTAGTTATCACGCTTTGTCCAAACTACTCTGAGTTGTCATCTCCCTTTTTCAACAGTTGGCTGTTTGTAATATTAGAAGTATTACACAACACTGCATCCAGTATTTTATCACCTCTACATATTATATTGTATTGTTGTGATCACTATATATATATATATATATATATATGCCAACGTAATCCACGGTCTGTTACAAGTAGCACAGAGAGACACTTTTTTATTTTTATTTTTTACAGGTATACTGAGGGCCATGCTTACAAAAAAAAACATTACAAAAACTTAAAATGTTCCAGCACTTGAGTACATCAACATGTATAGCTTTGATTGCATCCTCATAGACCTATCTAGTTATGCCACGCTCCAAACTAAAGAGGGATACCTTTATATTAGTGGCTAGAGTGAAGGGCTTTACTTTTGTGTTACTGTGACCTATTGCTAGCTCTTTATTCACAACATTTAGAAGAAAAAATATATATTTTGTAAACAATTTAGCTTGTAACTGTTTCTACTGTTTCTAAACACACTTGTGGCTTTTAGGGCTGAAGAACACTGTGATACACTCATAGCCAGCAAGCATTATGGTCTCCTAGAATAGAGTGGTATAGACAAATGAGTACAAAAGATGTTCTGTTCCTCCTAAAGAAGAACAAATACACTTTGGACAGTTGCTTCAATTTTTACATTTGGGTCATTTCCTTTATTCTGGATTCTTTGATAGATCAATATTTTGATCTTAGATCACTGCCAGTGCTAATGCAGAGCTGACGGGCAGTTATGAAGTTCAAAGAGATGACATCATAAAACCTTTAATTTTATGGAAAGTTCCTACTCCACGGAAGAAGTGCTGTTTTTACGATGGGTTTTATACTGTTCTTGTCTGGGCTAACTTTTTCCTATAAATGGTAATATTGGAAGGTTTTCCATAGAGATCCCAGAAACATTTTACTGCAGACAATACATCACAAATGATTATTACTATTCATGTCATGTAACTACAATGATGCACCGTACATTCTCAAACCCGATTATTGAAAAATAATGACGTTTCAGAGCAATATGTGGCCAATAAATCACTGTTTAAACATTATGGAAGCAGCAGTTATTTATTAAAAAAAATTAAATAAAACCTCCAGTAGCACAAATCTCAATGGTATTAATATTGTTTTCATGCCTGTGTTCTTCCGTGTATCTGTACAAATCAGGGCAGCCCCAGGCAGGCAAGTAGGGCGTCAGAAATATTTATTCTTTCACAGTCTAGAGATTATAAAAGCAGTTGAGAAAAGAGCACCTTCATGAAATGAACACTGCGGCTTCATCTTACTAATGGATGGATGAAAGCAGACTATACGGCCTTGCTAAATCCCTCATACACTTTATTTGTTGGTTCTCTGCAGTAATAATAGAATACGGAAAGGTAGTCATGGTTTACCCTGTATGCTCAGTTAACTCCCTCCTGGAACTGTGTATAGCAATGCCTTTAGGTTATATACCATGTGAGAAAATGTCCAGAAAAATAGTATACCTGAGTTATTGAACTCCCGGACTCTAGACCCACAGACAGAGGGTCTGGATTTTTGATTGAGCTGCGTATGCCGGGGTACTCTAGTCTGTTTGCAATACTATTTTTGCAGGAAATATTTCCCGTCTTTGACCTACCATTAAATTGCATGGATATTAAATATATTAAAACATAATATATATGATATATTACAAGCAACAGTCACAGAAGGTATTTGCCACCTTGCATCTAAGAAATGCAAATAGAGCATAAAAGAGATTGTAAAGAGAGGCGGTAAAATAATTGGTACAAGACGTGATTGCTATGTTTTAGTACTCTTTGTTAATTATATAGGTCACTGTACTATGAAACAAAATGGAGAGATTATCAAACACAAATCCCTGCTTAATGTTGGGAAAAAGCTCTGATTTGCATAACAAAAAAGGATATCACAAATAACTAATCCTTAGCGATGATCCTTCCACTTGTTAATATTTAAGAAATGCTGAATACAATTGTTTAATAAGTATGATATCAGATAAGAGGTAAAGATGTTTCTCCCAAAATCACTAAGTTGAGGCACTTTTGAATTATTGGAAAGAACGATTAGCAGTTCAGCTCTGGCTTTGTTGTTCAGTTGCCTTTGGACTCTGAGCACATCACATGTACATTGCTAAATAATCTAAAATCGTATTTATTAGACATAAGTCTAACTTTAAAATCTCTGCTTTCTCTTTTCAGCACTGGCTCGATCCCAACAAGCCCATTGCCAAGCAAATGAAATGTAAGTCTTCCTAGCCTATGGTGTAATTACAGTCTAAAGTCTAAGTGGCACAATGATGAAACCACCAATGCTATAAGTAAACAACTATAAAATGCTGAATACTTGTTTATTTCACAAAAATCTGCTGTCTGTTGTTCTAGTAGTGTTTTTGTTAACACTACGTGAATACGTGACATTGAGCTACTAGACAACAGAATAGTGGCAAAATTCCAAACTGTGTGACATCAAAATAGTTTTCAGTTAATTCAGAGTTTTCAATCCGGGAGAGGTTCCTGTGAGTTAGGTACATTTAGTATTATGAATAAAGATGGTCTTATGACCATAGTATTCAGCAGAAATGTCCACTCAGATGTACTATTTTATTAGTTGGTGTGACTGATTGAAAAGAGCACTTTTTAAACATTTGACCATGTCTAGTGGATGGTTCCAGAGCTGGAGGGCCTTAGGTTTTTTTTGTAATACTTACTAATGATTTACATGGTATTTAAACCCATCATAACCCAAACATACACAAAAGTCTAGTATCTCCTTGAGAAGTTTAATTTATAATAAGATATTATGTGAGTGTCATGTTTTTCACACTTACTTCACTTTGACCTAGAGGAATCTGTTTAAAGGCAAAGCTGGCCCTATACATATCACTGAGATCAGAACTGTTTTATCCACAATTTTAGTTTCAAAATAGTCATTAAGTACTTCCTACAAGTTGCTTTGACTACATCAATAAAGCCAAACATAGGTTTTCCTAAATTTCTAGTATGATAAGATGAACTCTTAATGCGGTATCCCTATGTGTGTAATATTTGCTTACGTGATTTTCATTCGCGTTCTGGTGAAATGAAGTTTACAACTGTTTCATTCAGTGTTTTTTTTTTTTTTTAGATCTTTTTAATAACACATCTTACAGTATCCCAATTAAATCTGTGTCCTGCATCTAATTAATTCCCTCTCCTTTTGTGCAAATGAATACTAAATTGAGTTGTGTAGAGTTGTGTAGAGTAAAAGGTCGGATCTTGGCTGAACCCTGAGCTAAACATACAGATAACATCAGTGGATATGTATTATAAATATTGAGTGATTTTATAAAACTATTTATACATCGTACAGAATATGGTATTTATCCAAATACTAAATATTTAGGTATAGTCACATTCATTTGATTTCACACAATTAGCTATGTATTATGAAAAACCATCTCTGGTAAGGTTCTTATAAGCGAGAGGGATGAGTTGGCCAATGGATAATTTAATTGCTCTTTTCAATATTTAATTAGTAATTAGGATACCCAGGTGCTTCTTCTATTGTCCTTCTATGGATCCCATGTTATAAGTATTAGTGATGTCTGAACAGTAAGGGCTGGTGTGCGAAATGTGTTCCCTGGGTTAAAGCATCACCTAGGCTATTCATCAGATTCCCCTCCACACTAATAGGTGACACCTAGTTTTTATTTAGTAAAAAGTAATGATTTTTGCAACTCCAAAAAACCTACTTTTAAGTCTTTAGAAAAAAAATAATGTAAGTAATTTTAATTAAAGATTCCATTTATATGTTCAAAGAAAGTCTCCCTTTGTACATTCAAATCCAGATCTAATTTCACACTGAAGCAAAGTACCAAGCAGTATCAAATATATATCCAAGGCAGAGTTTAACATGTCTGTAATTATCTTCTGCATAAACACCATGTACGCTGTGGGCTGTGATTAACACGGTGAATTACTGCTTTCAGACTTGTTTTTCAGTTCGCAAAACCTGTTAAGTTTGTTTATTTTCTTTTTTTAACTTTAGTTCCATGTGGCAGTGTGAACATTTCTGGGGTGAGAGAACAGAAATACCTCAATACAAATAAATATACTTTATGAAAACTGTTCTACATAATCATTAAATATGAAATTGGTATGTGTCACATATTGAAAAATTACACAGTTTCGGGTGTTTTTCTTTACTATCTGGTTAAATCAAAATAAAACGTACCTTTTATCTGTTTCATGTTGCACCGCCTGGGTTTGATGCTTCTGGTTCGCAATCATTTTTGTTTTTGATGTTGGGTTTCCACTTAAGAGCCATACATTTTCCACGAGATCCACATTTAATGAAGAAGTGTTCATTGATTTCTGCTGAGTTGTACATCTCATGTTATCCATCAACATGAAGTTTTCCCGGGTTTTGAGATGCTCTACAATGTTTAGTATGACATGGCTGGTAAAAGGGTGCCATTTGGGCTTGTAGGCTGACACTGCTTTAAAACGTATTTGTATATCTAAAGCCTTGCAAACCTATTTATTAATCATTTACAAATATTGATAGATTTTATGTATAGCACACCAGCAGACTTCATAACACTATTACACTGATGGAGAATACAAAATTATACATTTACAATACCATTCCCGATATAAAAAGTTAACAAACCATAAACAAACAAAAGACCTACTCTTGCGAGATTGCATGTATACAGTACTGAGCCCAGTGTAAGAAAAAACGGTTTTGGCTAGTATATAATTACGGTAAATTTAGAAATATCTTCTTCCCCCTTATTACTTGAGAGGTTGAGGATAATCCTACAGGAAATATGAAGAAGGCGAACACTGTTTAGCTCATGCAGTGCATTTCAAACAGATTTTGTAAAAATAGATCTCCTCTGCTCCATCTGTTGACAGTAATTTCCAGTCTTAGTGCTTATAAGTCAGTTCTACAGCGATTGCAAAAGAAACTTAGGAAAAAAAGAATGACTAAACAATAAGCAATGCTTAGCACACATACTGGTGTTAAAACATAATGAGCAGCATTAAAACAAATCTACCAGATGAGAGATACAATACATAATATGCAAAACATAAACAAAAACATAAACTAATAATAAAGCACTAATTAAATATTTTACTTGTAGCTCCTTCAAAAAAGAAGACAAGTTGAGCACAGAAGATATCAAGATGTAGAAAAGCCTCTTCTAATATTCATGCATTGAGTTTCCCAATAAAGAATTAGAAGATATCCTAATTACATAAATTAATAAAACCTTGATCATCTGCTGAATTATTAAAAAAAAAAACTTAAGCAAGACCTCTTAGATCTTGAAAGTTTTTGGCTGTCATGCGCCATATTGTTATACGAGTAACGTCACTATATTGGTAATGGCAAAATAGCCATACGCAATTATTACAGTAAGTCAAATATATTATGAGCTTCATATCCAATGCTACTTGGGATCTGTGAAAAATGACTGCCAAGCGCTAATGGTCTAATACTTCCTCAGCGGAAGAAGAACATAATTGTATAGTTCATCACAGGCCAATCAATGACTGACTTTATCCTATTATAATTCTGTTAACATTATTATACTTCATGTATAGTAATTAAACATAAGATTGTCACCTGAAGTCATAGGTCAAAATAGCACACTATGTGTTCAGTAAAACAGTGGCAAAAGGTACTGCTGGACAACCTCCAAACAGACACACTGCAAATCAAGTTGTTCAGCTGAACTATTAAGATGACATGTCAGGACCTAAAATGATCCAGGATATATACCAGTACGTCACTGCAAAGAGAATGCAATGAAGGTGAAGACTTATACAGTAACTAGTCTCATTTTGCAGCGTGTGGAAGCTTACTGGGAGATTGTGTCAGTATGTCTTTGGGATAAAAATCTCAACTTGTCGTATGTATAAATAATGTACAAAATAATAGAAAATAATGTCATTTTGAGAAGTTTGTAGCAGACATTTAAAAAAAAGTTGCAATTGTGCTTCTTTTTGTTACCATACACAAATTACAAGTTATAAATACAAAACTGCATTCACAATGCAAAAAAAAACCTAAACAACACGGTATTTTTATACATCTTGCTTGATGATTAAAAGTGACAAGCTGCATGTCCTTTATGACATTATCAAATGTAGTCTGTTTGTAGCCCCTGGCTAAATGATAGCTGTGGACCAACTATTGTAGTTCTGGATCCGTGATCATTGCTCAGAATGTGGGTACAGATCTTTCCTTAGGCTTTCATTAATAAGAGATGTTAACAAGAAAAAAATACTAAATAATGCAGATAAAAGTTCTTCTCTACCTGAGATCCTAAAACTCAACAAGAAAATCCAACAAAAAATCCAATAAACTATCACAGTAAAGAGGAAGTGGGTGATGACCATCATTTATCACACTACGTGGCCCAATTTTCTCCATCTACTTTTATGTATATTTTTTGGTAATCTGGACAGAATGTGTATTTAGATTAATTTATATTTTTCCAACCTGTCAGATTATTAAAAACATATCTATCCTGTTTGCACTGCCACCTAGTGGCGATGTAGGGTAACCACATCAAACTGGCACAACATAGGGCTGGAATTGGGGCTACATAATGTTACACAGTACTTGTCCAATGAAGACAGCATGATATAAATAAATAAACCTGATACCGCAGCCTTTTCTTTTTTTAGCTGCCGGAGTTGCATTATTACTGAGGCCTCTCAAATACACAATATGTGTTTTATATCCTTTTTACACATGTTTTTACACCAAGTCACAAGGGCTATACTGTGGATTCCAGTGCTAAATGGAATATGAGAGGCAAAATAGGAAAACTTTGTTTAGTGTCTATTTAAAAATGTATCGCAGGCTTATCTGTGTTGCCCGTGGGGAACATAGTATAGCGTTTGCTGAAAGCCTTCTTTAAAATGGTCCGTGAATTTCAAATCTCACTGCAAGACACCACAACTATTATATGAGTAGCTTTTTGTGTATCCATGCTTATGATACACGGTGACATTTAAAGGGTAGAATGCTTGAACCAGTTTAAAGAAATAGAGTATTTGAACAACCTGTCAGCCAGAATTTAAATAATAGTTTTCCAATGTATTTCTGTATTACCACATTTTTAGTATGTATAATCATATGAAGTAGATAAAGAAACTCTCAATGAGGGTTCCATAACATAGAATTGATGTCAGAAATGGACGTTATATATTATTTATGTATTTTGGGAAAATAGGCTTTTTGCTAGGCCGTATCATTTGCTTATACAACATGCTAATGGATTTTGGTCACTTTGAGGAAGACAGGGTTTTACGTGAAGGTGTTAGTAGCAGAAGAGGGCTAGCTTCTTTTCAAGCGGCCAAGGAGTTTTGTGGCCCATAAGACATTTATAATGCCACACATTCAATACACAGTTCTTATCTATAAAAAGTTACCTCTGTTTTTAACCAATGGAGACACAACTGAAGAGAGTTGTGATTTGCCCAGCGAACACTAAATCTAAAAACATTTGTGTTTTGTTATCAGTTTAAAATCTTGTGTTCTTTATTGAATTTAATATATGGTTTCAAAAATGCATACCAGTATGTCCTGGTTCTAGCTTCCATATACAGGTATTTATATAATAGATATAATTTATATGTATCTGTATGAAATAAAGGTTTGATGTCACCCTCTTACCATTGGTCATCTGAAAATTAAAATACCCCAACTTCATACTACATATAGTTTTACTATGTTTACTATATTGAAAGGCGAAGCCTTATGGTTCTATTGATAAACCCCCCAAATATGAGCACATTTAAGGTAATGTATGGGGAAACACAAATACATTATATATTCATAATACTGGATCTGAGACGTCATGCAAAATATTTGAACTATTGTATATACAGCAATACACGTGTGTGTGTGTATAGGTTTTTGCACACAGTTGTTAATATATCTATGTATTCCCTAGGACTCTGTAATGCATTCCATCGATGGTGTAACGATGCATTGGCAAATGGATGCTTTTATTATATTCGGTATTGCTGGAATACATTGCGTCTCTGGTCTGTGTGAACATCTATCAGTGGTCATTGCAAGCAACTAGTTCCTTATCGACTGGCTGTTTGAATGTGGTTCACATTCAGTGTTTAAGGCTGTCTATGGTCGTGTTCTAGCTCCAATATGTGCGGATGTGTCATGGCATCACAGCGTCCAAAACTCCTTCACAAAAGAAGAGTATTAATGATATTGGCTGATTTAAACACAAATCTACATAATGCACTGTATATCCAGTATATGACTTATTTAGTCATTATGAGCTAATAAAAAGCAGGGCTTTACAAGTAGTAATTTGAAACCACTGGTAATTATTTTAAAGGTGCTGTTCCTCCTACACTTTAGAACTAAGTGCTGCATTAAAAACATAATTCCCGCTACAAATTAACATCCTCTCCAGAAATCTTAATATGCCTCATTCGTTTTCCTTCGGGGGATTACTTAATTGTGTGATAAAAAAAGGAGGCACTGATGCCGGCCATAACAACAGAAAATAGCTTGTTTGTGTTGTTTTTATGTGATAAAGATTTCAGGGGGGAAAATAAATATACAGATCTGCTGAGATGTATTGGCTTAACATTCTAGAGAGAGCAGTTTGTTGTTTTGTCTTAGTGGGACAGCATCTTTAAGAACACCATACCAAAGACAACCGCTTCTCATACCCCCCCCATTAAGCTGTCAACACTGTATATAAAATGTACTCATTCTTCGTATCTGCTTTTGGCATCACCTTTTGTCCACTGATGCCATGAGCAGAATGCTATTTGGTTCACTGCACTGGCTGATACCGCAGATCTAACCATTTCACTGTTTTAAAACCCCTCTCCTGCATTTCATCAAATTATTATACTCTGCTGCTGTTCTCATGCCCTTTTGTTTGTTTTTTTTTTTTTTATAACGTTTCAGCTCATCCACCATACACCATGTGCTTTAGAGTGAAATTCTACCCTCACGAACCTTTGAAGATTAAAGAAGAGCTCACCAGGTATTTCCTGTCTGTATGTGTGTCGTGTCAGTTTAATTGATGTACCTAGACGTTAAGTGAAAAGGCCAGTGATGTTGGCATTTAGAGATCTAACCTTCAGTTTTTAAGTCTTGTTCTGTTGCTTCACTTCGTTCACCAAGATAACCGTGTTCGTGGTGGGTTACTTCTGAAGAAAGGGCTTGGTTGGTTTTTTAATTTGTGTTTGGAATGTTGGCTAGAAATCTGTGTCTGTCAGTGGTCTTGTGGCGTGAGATGCTATGTATGTATATATGTCCAAGCCAATCATCCATATGTGATAGAGCTTACTTTTTAGTTTGTGAATCTCTAATCTACTAAGGTATTCCAAAATGTTGATCTCCCATCATGTTGGAAATTTAGTGGCTGTAAATCAGGAGTTATTGTGCATGGTTCAATTGTTAGACCACATACCTCCTAGACACAGACCCAATGAACACATGGAAGACATGTGGCTCCCCATTTCAAATTTCCCCCAGATATTCAACACAATATTCAGACAGCATCAAATCTTTTTCTTTTGCTCCTTCTCAATCATACTCACATTCCCCTTCTTTAGCCATACCCAGACACAAGGACCAACTAATGTGATCCCATGGTGGAATGACTGGGCCATGGGCAGCTGTTGAATAATTAAAATTTACCAGGATATCAAAAGCTTATTTGATAGTTGGTGCATAATATAATTCCACAAATGCTCAATCATAAAAACATCTTATACATTTTATATGACATATTTTATATTATAATGCTACAAAGTATTTTTTTCACCGAAGGGGATGGTCGAATGTCTTTAAATCACCTTCCCGTAGAAACAGATGAGTTTTATACAGTGAGAACATGGAAGCAGTCACAGAATAGGCATTAAACTAGCCTGAACATTAGCTAAGGCCAGGAACTCAATAAGCTATGAAGTTTTACATCAAGCAAAAAGGGCAGACAAGACATCTACCGAAAAACCAGGGGCAGATTGTCCTTTTGTGCGATGAGTTCCTCCGGTGGGCTCCTGCTCTCCATTCGGCCCATTTATACTATGAAGAACTGTGCCGAGCGGGCACCATAATATGCAGTGCACAGGGATACATGCCTTTAAGAGACATATTCTGGTGCCCAGCAGTGAAGACAGAGGACGAGAGTTAGACCTAGAACAGCACCCAATGTAAGTATACTACTGATCCAAAGGGCACCTATACACTGTGTCATAAAATATTTATATTGTTCTATTAACTTGAAAACCTTGTTAGATACATATTTCTAAAGGATAACAACCAATAATTCACATTCATAACAGTCAATTGTTTATTCAGTCTAAATATTTAAAAAAACCTGAGCCTTCATAATAGTTAAATACACATTATAGTGATTGTGTTCAAATAACTGCGGTGTTTGCCTAGGTGATAGCAGTCTTGCTAATAATAAGTGTCTTCTGCAGTAACTCATTTATTCTTAACACGCTCCTAGGGAAACAGAAACCTACAATGAAAAAGTAATAAGATTGTTATGTGCCACCTGCTCATCACACTTTCAGTCGGAAGCATTTTCTTTACATGTTAGATCGCTTGAGATTCTTGTCACAATGTTAGGCAGTGTTAAGAAATAAGGAAAGATAGTATATAAAACATCACAGTTATTTTGGGAAATCTCCGAGAACACCATATGAGAATTACGCTTACACACATCTAGAATAGTGGTACTCCTTAGGTCTCCACGCCCCACCCCAGAGTAAATTGATGTCTGCACCACAGACATATCTAGGGCCATTGGTGGCCAGAGAGCTTTAAATACTGTATTAAGAAACCAAAATAGAAATACCTAGTCTGCCTATTTTTTTTAAAACCAACAAGCACATTGATAGAGAACGTGGAGTCTGCTGCCAGTATTTATCCAGGCAGAGATACACGTCACCGCCATTCTCATAGTTTTACTGGACACCTGAACAAAAACATAGCATTCAAATATTAGGTTCCTCTTAAGAAAACCAAGAAAGCGATAACACTATCTATATCCATTTCCTTTAGTAACTGTCACTACCATTATCCTACAGAAACAGTAGTGGAACTAGTGAGCAAAGGGCTCTGGTGCAAGAAAGCTTGTAGGGCCCTCCTCCTCCATTTTTGAGATAAAAACAGCTCCAATCATTTTTTTCCCCCGAAGACAAGAATTTGTGGACTGTTTGGTGCCCCCAAGGACTCGAGTTGTGCAGCACTAATCTAGATCAATCTCCGTATTTTGCTTTCCTTTCATTAAATCACATACAAATGACTCTTCCATATAATGTCCCCTTCTACCATATAACCGATACCAAACTCCATATTAGCTCTTACTACCAGATAACCTTACACTAACCTTTATCATTCCACTAGATCACCTACAAATACCTACATATCGTCTTCACTACATCACCCACACCAGATCTTGTCTTGTAGAGGCACATACTTTTGTCCCACCAGCCCCTGTACCATTTAGGCCCTTCCATGTCTCCTCCAGCACCTGTCATGTCCCCTCCAGTGCGGTATTGCTCCAAAGTGTTACCCCTCCCCCCAGGCCCTGTTGTGTCCCTGTCAGCCCGCTAGACCCCGTACGCAGATGGGCAGAAAGCATTCCCTTGATTTGAATAGAAGCACTCCTGCCAGTGAAAAATGCAGATAGTGGAGTTGGTATTGTTTCACCGTGTAAGTCTTTATGGTTTCAATTTCCAGGGAAAATAATGTTCTTTTTCAAAGCCTTCTTTCTTGATAGGGCTGTAGGGACATTTAGGCGGCCTCAAATATAAAGATACTGAATCCACCAACAAACTATTTCGCAAATCAGTGAAGATTTTTTTCACCAATTGATACTCAAGAGAAAAAGTCACACCTGTGTTGCCTACTTTGTTGAAAACAGTAAAATATATGACCCTATCGATTATTCCTGACTGTAAATAAGTTATACATATTGACTTGCTGCCACCCCTTAGTGCCTGTGTTAAGACATAAAATAAAACCCAGCCTTAGAACGGATCTTTCGTGTTGGACCATAAGGATAAAGACCAATTTGTTAGTTTCCATGGTGATTGTGCCACTTTTTCTCAGAATTAATCTTGATGAAAAAAATACTGTGATCAGGAACAGGATAGTAGCAACACCATTAACTAAATGAATACTCAGAACGTACAGTAATTGTATTTTTGGCAAGCTGGAAATCTGAATTGATCAGTAGGCTTCAAAAAGTACAAATAGCTCATTTTGGACTTATAACATGCAAACGGTGACATGCTGAATTTTTCTGAAGCTGAAATGTTTCCGGAGCGTTATCTGCATAGCCATCACACTGAATGCTGTCAGCTTCAGATATGAGAATTTTGCTTTCTGCAACTCAGTTGCTCTTCATTTTGATACCCACAGGCAACAAACAAAGTGAGAAATGTGACAAGAACCCATTCCCCCAAAGAAAACCTACATTTTTCTTTAAAAACCTAGACAGTTTGCTGAACTACAAAAGTATATGAAGCTTAAGTCCCAAATAAGGAATGCTGTGTAGATCTTTTGGTTTCTCATACTCTACACAAAAGAGTTGTTCTCTCATTGGTGCTTCTTCACAATCACTACAGATATGATAATAGTACAAGCCTTATGAAAAAATTACTGCAGTTTTTCTGAAGTAATACTGCAGTTTTTTGGACATGAAAAAACTGCAATACTGCACTTTTACTGCAGTATTATTGCACATTTACTGCAGTTTTATTGCATTTGTACTTCACTGTACTGCAGTTTTACTGCAGTATTATCGCCCATTTAGTGCACTTTTTTTTCATATTGCAAACCTACAGTTGTACTTCAATGTACTGCAGCTTTATTGCATTTGTACTTCCGTACAAAAATAACTGCAGTACAACTGCAGTACAGTGAAGTACAAATGCAGTAAAACTGCAGTAAAAGTGCAGTATTGCAGTTTTTTCATGTCCAAAAAACTGCAGTATTACTTCAGAAAAACTGCAGTAATTTTTTCGTAAGGGAATAAGGGAGCAAACATCAATCTTGTGGTGAGAAAACATTATCTTGTGGTAAAGATTATACCTTTATTTGCTAATTAAATTATATGAGATCACAAGATGTCAAAACTATTTAGGTTTCTCCTCTATGTATAATTTTTAATGAAAAAGATAAGAATTATGAGCAAAAGAACCAAAGTAGTCTTAAAAGCTTTTTATTGAATGTAATTCAGTTTTAGCCGATAAAGGTATCATCTTTCACAACATAGTACAATTCTATATTTCCATCCAGAACACTTGTCTGGTGTGGAATTTTTAAATTACAGAATTTTGTTGGTATTATTAACTGCATTATACATGTTAAATCAAACTAACTGTTACAACAGGGTGCCAATGTAAGAGACTTTGCACTGGAGCATCCGTAATGCAGCAAATGCATCTGCAGTCAGGGGCAGATCCACAGCCTGACCTCAGGAGGGGCACTCACACTAACATACATACAAACATCCAGACATTCGCACTAACACACACATCCAGACATGCCTGGTAACATGCACGCACACACCAACTCACACAGGCACTCACACCAACACAACTAGATATTCAACACTAAAATACACCCAAACTAACTCAACCATACACATACGAACATACCCAGACACACACATACTAACCTATCCAAATACACATGTACACACTAACATATGTTCATACACTAAAATACCCACACACACTAACATACTCAGACACACACAAACCATGATGTGGCCCAACATATTGCTTGACTAGGAAAATGCATATTAATAAAAAGAAGAATTTCTATTCTCCATTCATGTTGCTGGATGATACAATGCAATTCAACCACTAGGGGCCATTGGTAAACAGGAGTATATAAACACCCTCCTGTGCAGACCGTGGTCTTTCTACAATACACTGCCACTGAATGTATGTAGGAGCATTTTTGCATCAGACTCTTTTTAAAGTTTCCAAAGGATTCACAGGATATACTTCATCATTTCTACTTGGGGATTTAGACATAGGTGCAGGGGTAGTGTAAACAACAAGACAGTTGATGGAGCAGGGAGGCACCGGATTGGCGCCATGCCTCTTAAAGGATCCCACCTCATCCCATTGGGCACGGAAAGGGGGCTTGGGTGGCCTTATTGTAATTAAATCTACACTAAGTTCCAATTGCCAACCAACATTTAGGTCCATCTGCAAATTGTAATTTTGTGACCCAGACTTTAATCCAACCCAGGCGAGTTTGCCGCCGCAAAATCATAGCTTTGCTTTGCGTAACTTCCCCATGTTCTGGGCTTATAATAAAGGCCCCCAAACCATTAACATTTGTTTTGTATTTATCTGCTGTAATTAAATAGTGATTACTTTAAGCCTTGCCTTCATTAATTGTAGAAAAATCCTGCTTTACCATTCTTTTAATCTGCGATTTGTGAGCGAAAAGCCTCAGGACCAATGTGATTGCTTTAAGTAGAACTATCAAGACAGGATCCGTGATTTAAATTACAAACCAAATTGATTTATTTTGTATCTAAGCTTTGATGCTATTTCATTCCGTAAAGATTAGTGATGTGCTTCATAATCTGGGGTTTACTCCCAAATTACTTTTACTATTTTTTCTGTTATCTACAATTGTTGACTTTGAATAAAATCTACAGTAATGTGTCTCTTACAGCTAACAAAAACTCACAAATAAAATATAGAAATGGCAAATGGAACGTATACAACTTAATATGAATTTATGAAAACAGTTCTATAAATCATCAATACTTAAACCATGCTGACTCACACAATGGAACATATACTATAAATGCTATGATTTCTGATAATGCAATATTTTCAGCTCGTGTTAACCATATGTGCTTTCTTTTTTTTTTTTTTTTTAGGTACCTTCTATATTTGCAAGTAAAGCGGGATATTTTCCACGGCCGTCTGCTCTGCTCTTTTGCGGATGCTGCATTCCTGGGTGCCTGTATTATTCAAGGTTGGTGAACTATGTGCACCTTCTCTTGGTTTGGCATCATCATCATCATATGTGGTCCCTTGCTGATGATTACCACCATTGGTAGACAATGTCTTTACTTTCTTTACTATGCATTATGAAGAGTTTGGTCTAGTCCTCGATAATACATAGTTAACTTAGTGAGGCTTCTTAAGAGTATCCACCCATTGAGTTTTGTATTATGCAGGGCCAGCTTCCTACAGGTGAAAGTGGACAGGTATTGGGCCTCCATAATGCACAGTGAAGTTGGTGATTAAAAACCACAGTTCTCTTGCATACTGAACATGTGTAAACCCACAGTAGTATACATTTTTTAAAAAATACCTATGCCTTCCTTTTTTCTCCTTGTAACTTAACTTGGACTTTAATGGCTAATAGGTGATTGTTGTTCGGTACCAGTCTGTTGTCTTCTAAAACACCTGTAGAGAGACATGAGAAATAAAGAACAGCTTTACAGCACCAGTGGGCCCATATTAATAGATGTTCTTATCTGTTGGACATTTCCCTAATAGTGGAGAATGGAATTTAAGCACAGTTACTGGTGTGAGCAGCTGCAAGTCTGTTTAATGAATCTTCACATTAAGCAGTTGATTCATGGTCAAAAAGAATTTTGTTCCAACTCACTCAACTAATTTGATAATTTAAACAATTGTTTCTCTTTGAATCACATGAGAGGCTTTGAAGCCATTCCATGTGAAATGTTCTTGTTGGCAAAACAAAAAAAAAAGTAATTTGGGCATGCTTGCAGTCATTATGGCATTTTTACAATATTCTCCATTAAATGACCTCAGATGATAGTTCTCCAGTACCCTTGAAAGTTCTTCGCTCATTACATTATTTTACTCATTTGTTTACACATTAGAAGTTTGCATCTTTGCTTGCCCAACAAGGTACCAACATTGGGCAATAAGCATTTAAATCTTTTGACATGTTTTTCTATTTAATTTTTCTTTGGGTAGTGTCATGAACTTACAGGTAAAGCATTTTCATATTTTTTTTGATTAAAACAGTTAAACAAAAACACGTGTATACATTTTGTTGCTACAGCTGAAATTGGAGATTATGATCCTGATGAGCATCCTGACAATTACATCTGCGACTTCAAGATATTCCCAAAACAATCACAGAAGCTTGAAAGAAAAATAATGGACATTCATAAAAGTGAACTCAGGTAAAATATTTCCCTCTACGCAGGGCCGGCCCTATAATGGGGCAGACTGGGGCAATTGCCCCAGGCGGCACTTTAGAAGGGGCGGCACTTTGCCGCCCCAAGTGCTTTTTTTTGTTTTTTTTTTTGAAGCGGAGGAGAGAGGGGCACCGAGTGGTTTTCGCTTACCCGCTCGGCGCCCCTCTCTCTCTCTCTCTCTCTCCTCTGCGGCGAGTCTCCCTGTTCGGTCCCGGTGCCGGCTTGTAATGCAGAGCGCCGGAAGTGACGTCAATTTCCGGCGCTCAGCATTACAAGCCGGCACCGTGGCAGAGCAGGGAGACTCACCGCAGGACTGTTTAAAGGTAAGTACCGGGGGGGGGGGGATCGTAGATTATGGCGTCGGCGAAGTTTAAAATGCCCCCCCCGACGTCGGCGGGGGGGGGCGACGTTTTAAACTTCGCCCCAGGCGGCGTTAAGTCTTCGGCCGGCCCTGCCTCTACGTTACAGATTTTCTTGCAGCTGGAGCATCTGATATATTGTGTTGTGTTGAAAATGCTATCACTCTAAGGTAGCACTGCCATCATTTGGTCAAGGGGCGAGTCAGACTGAATGACCCAGTAATAGCGTTAGCTATAACCATACCTGGCTACCCGGAGCCTTCCCTCACGGGACGTGGCCAGGACTGCACACTGCCGTCGGTGGGAGGTCCCCAGACGTCAATGGGAGTTCCCACTGATGTAGGGGGAGTTCCCGCTGACGGTAGGGGGGTTCCCACTGACGGCAGCCATCAAATGGGCGGGGAGCAGGGCGTGTCGAAACCCTACGACCCAGAGGATTCGGGTCTTGACCCAGAGAAGCGATGCTCACCCGGCAATCTCAGGGTCAAACCCAAAGCGTTCCCAGGTATGGTTATAACTTATTCAGAAGGTAGCATTCTCATTATGTACTACGCAGTCCTGCCCAACACTTGTTCACTGAAAGCAGACTTAGACTTGCTGCCAGCAGCTGCTTTGGGCCTTGAGGGCCTGGAGGATGTGGGATGCATGACATTCTTTGTGAAATCACTATTGTAATATTTTTATTTAACACACAATTGGTGTCATGTCAAGTATGTATATCTATTGTTTTCATCACTTGTGTTATAGATAGGGACTCCTAATTCTTAGATAAAACTTAGAACCGTCATTGAGCCATACGAGCTGTATATAAAAACCTTAAATTTAGCTTAGAAAGGGCCCAATTTATATATAACGTATTTGCTCGATTATAAGACGACCCTGATTATAAGACGACCCCCAAAATCTGAATATTAATTTATGAAAAAAAGAAAAAGCCTGAATATAAGACGACCCTATAGGAAAAAAGTTTTACCCGTAAATGTTAATTCATGTAAACTATGTGAACAAATGATGGAGAAAAATATTTTGTTTTTATTTCCTTTTTTTTCAACCTGCCCCCCAGTAATGCACATCTGCCCCCAGGCTTGCCACTCTGCTCCTGAAATGCCTTGTACCCCCTATATGCCACTGTGCCCCATGATATGCCTTTTAACCCTCTAAATGCCACTGTGCCCCATGATATGTCTTTTAACCCTCTAAATGCCACTGTGCCCCATGATATGCCTTTTGACCCCCTATGTGCCACTCTGCCTCCAGAATTGCCTTATACCCCTATATGCCACTCTGGCATTTAGGGGGTTAAAAGGCATATTATGGGGATGAGCGGAAGTTGCTCTACGCGCTGCCCGGACTAAGCACCGGGGACTCAGAAGCACCGGTAAGTTGGGGGAGCATAACACAGGAGGATCCAGGTCCCCTGCATCGCTGCGGGGATCTGGATCTTAGTCTCATAGTCTAAATATGTAAATATTTAACTCGGGTGAGGAGAGTACAGTGTGAATTAATACATTCTTTTTGATAAAACTTGATGTAATAAACAAAACCTGTTGAAAAATTAAACCTGTTGAAAAAGTGAGCCATATGGTAAGCAATGGTTTTTGCCATACTGTCTTAGCTACAGCTGACAGCTTTGTCCCGTATTTTTATATTACATTACATAGTATCTATGTAGCGCTGTTACAAAAGGGGAGAGTACAGAGTTACAAATAACATCCTTGCGACCATAAGATGTTATTAGACTGAAGAAAGTAAGGGAACAAATATGGATGTATACCATGTAACTAATGTGAATATCACACTATTTTAAGAGTTTTTGAGATGGAGCTGAGAAGTTGGCCTTTAGAAATATAGTTTCCTGATATTTATCTTGTTTGGATATACTTTTTATACATTAGGTTGCCGGTGGGTCTTTTTGTACGCTGTAATAGTGATGTTCCACACCTGATTGAGCAGCCTGCGGCAGAACTCGATTAGAAGACCTACATAGGCTTTATACATGCACACAGCTGTTTCAAATTAAGAAAAAAACATAAAAAAAATCATAATAATCTGAATAATCTTTTTTTTTTTAGTTTGGATACAGTAAGGCTGACATTTGTTGATGTTATTAGTTGTCTACCTTTTTGTTGAGCGTGGCCAATTGTTTATTACTTAACTTATAAATGGTAAAGTCACATTATAATGTGGAGAAAAGGGCTTAACAAGGCAGTCACCAACAAAAAAGCGGGGGCTTTTTTTCCGAAAAACAATTCTGGTATGGAGTAATAAAAGCAAAAATATTCCATTGGTTGCTATACGTTGCTATAGGGACTTACAATAGAATTCTCTTTATACATTGCCCTATTGTGACAAATCGTAATAATATAATCCAGCCCAATTTTTCTTGATAAAAATGGACTTGGATTCAGTCGCTTGTGTCCTTGTCATTTAAAAAAGGTTTTGTGACATTTTATAATCTGCTCCCCGGAGGCTCCCGGGGTTTAAAGAATAAAAATGCTTCCCTTATAATTGGAAAATTATTGCTGCTTATCCTACTCATAAGTAATGTTATTTTCTAGGTGTAAAAACCTCTTTGCAGTAGAAAATGACGCTCTAAAAGTAATGAATAAATTACGTTTTAATGATAAAGTAATAAGGACCTGCTGATAACCTTAAACCTGTGAGGGGAAGTAGCTTGAGCATCCCATGGCTTTAAAGTCCTTGGCCAAAAATTTATAGAAAAGATACAATTTCAGGAAATCATACCACAAACTATAACTTCCCATAAGAATCCATTTGAACTTTGTGATGGGACATTGAATGCTGGAGCACTTTTGTCTCCTTCCTCACTATTTATTAGTAAAATATCTTGATGGGGATTGGGTTTAGTTCTGTACTGAAGGCATCAAGACATGATGATATGCTTACCACCAGTTACCACCAGATTGCTGCGCTAAAAATTGGCATAATTGAAGACATTTATTTATGCATGTTTTCATTTCTATAAAAAAAATGTTTCTCCTTCCATGGGGAGAAGCAGCATTAGCAACATGCAATCAGGAATAAAGGCTTAGCTATATCTAGGTTCTGACTTCTAAAACAGTTTTTTTTTCTGGGGTCACTATGATGTCATTTCTACCAAAAAGCAGCTGAGCTTTCCTGCTGCAGCTGTAGAAACAGAAGTCTACCAATATGGTTTTCTTCCAGGGACGGAAACTGATTTTTTGTTATAGTATTTTAAAGTACTACTATATATATATTCTAGAGGTCAGTATCACAGACATGGACTATGTTTACTAATATATTGACGTATTAGCTACCAAATGACACAAACACCTCTCCTTAAACAATATATACAACCTAACCTTCAGTAAGAGCATAGGTGACATTGCCACGTGAACAGAATAAGTAGCTGACTAGGGCCCCCATCAGTTTAAAGGGCCCCTTAGAAAATGAATGGCAGAGACATATACAATTGTGATATTTGTTGGTCCACATATCATCATGTTTTAGATATTTTTCTCTGAGAGATATTAGTCTCTCAGATATGGCAGAACAGGTTTAAGGCAGATCACGTGGAAATATGAGATGAAGCCATACACAGTGAGCTTTATCATTGCCAATAATAAAACAGGGATTTGTAAATTCATTCCACTAGTCAATTAGAAAAACGCTATCTGATTAGCAGGATTAGTCATATTAACATACATGGCATACCGGCAGTGGGATGATAACTAGAAACTGTGCTCAGAGGATGAAACACAATCTGAAAGCCCCGTTAAATGTGAAGATCCTCAAGAGGAAATAGCTCAGAAACATCAATTGCTGCAGCTTCACTTGGCAACCTACAAATACAAATAGTGAATTCATTTTCAGGAGAGATAAGCTTATCCCAGGACATCCATTTAATAAAAGATTCCGCCTGCTGTACCGTGACATTCTTACGGCAAGAATAAATTCTTTTAGTACCCAACTCTGTGGCTCAAAGGGTAAGAAAACACAACTCTCCCAGGGGCACAATGCACTCGTTCATATGTTGCTTTTGTATTTGACCATGCTAAGACGTGGACCTCAATTTACACAACTTACCTTTCCATGGTGCACACAGAACATAAAACCTTTTGAAGCCAAACTAATTCTGCTTCACCATTTCCTGACTCATCATGCCCAAAAAATGCACTTTCAGTACCCTACAGAGTTAAAGTATTCCATGTCTGTGAGTAGAAGCCATTGTGTTTTGGCAGAAGGACTGAAAGTAGGGTGACCACATCAGCCATGTTTTTCAGAGCGCATATATATTTTTACATATTGCTAACCAGCCCAGATAAAGTGCTGGCCTGCAGTATGGAGGATGCATAGCTGACTAATTGGTTCCATTCCATGAGTCTATACATCCTGCATACTGCAGGGCAGCACTTTACCTGGGCTGCTCATCAATATGTAAATCATACATGTGTCCTGGAAAACATCGCTGATGTGATCACCCTAACTGGAAGATGTGTCAACTTGACCACCCAGTCAAAGAAGCATTTAGCTGGCAGAATATGGAGCATTGACGACAGTTAAACAGACTAAATATAGTCTAGGTGCCCATATGATATGTATCTTCAAGAATAACACTGAAATGTACTGAAAAGATAAAGTGCACTCTTTGAGGGACATGTTTTGCTTACCATGGAGGAAAAAATGCTAATGGAGATTTTTTTGTCCTTTCTTATCATTACAGAGGTCAGAGCCCAGCTGTTGCCGAATTTAATTTGTTGTTGAAAGCACATTCCCTGGAAACCTATGGCGTGGATCCTCATCCTTGCAAGGTAGCACAGTTGTTTGCAACATAGTTTGATATGTCTGGTGACTGGGGATTAGGGTCTTAACTCTTGGCTATTACAATGGAGAAGCTATTTCCACATCCTGTTAAACAAATGTGAAAGTCCTACGTGTGACTCTTATGAAAACTCACACCTATGATGGCAGCAGAGCTATTAATGTGTGACCTAATCACACCTCAAAGTGTTAGCTTTTTAAGAGACCAGGTGCAGAGCTGGTCTAAATTTGTAGTCATTAATGCTTGAATCACACAAATACACCTACCTGGGAACTGTCAAGGTTTTGACCCTCGGTATTAGAGAGTCTGTAACGAGAGCTCAGCAGGGAAGGAGACTGGAAGCCAGGTTGATGAACAAAAAAGAAAAGTTTGTATTCAGCCCAAAACAGCTGCTTTCAGCAAATTTAAACATCCTGTTTGTTGAACAAAAACCAGTCAATATTCGTATGCCAAGCAATTTAAAATGTACCTACTAGAAGGGTGCACACATCCTAATCCTTATACAGCCATGAGCTGCAGCAAATCATTAACACTTTTACCTCCGAATTTTAACCTTGTAACAACTAGTATCCCAGTTAGAGCAAGTTCACCCCTTCATCCACTACTCCAATTTAAGGATATTTCAACATACAAGTTGGTGTTGTTCTCTTTGATATGTCTCAATTGAAATACCTGCTTCAATACAAGCGATTTCAGTCAGGATATCTTTACATCCTGAAATGTTTATTTGAGTCATTTTGTTGCCATCATTAGGTAAAGTCATTAAACTTTATGACTGACACAAGGCCATACAAATACATTATTATTATCAAACAACCAAAAGAGCATTTTATTCATATAACCCCCCATGTTACTTATTCATAAAAACCCAAGATAATATTGAGCTGCAGGTTTAAAACTACACATCTGATCCTGATAATAAGTTCAACTGCATGATTTCTCACTAGTCGGACCACTTGAATAAGATATGTGCACCTTCATACACGCTTAATGAAAATAACATTGATTAAAACATACTGAACAATAATAACTTGATGTGGGGAAATAGTAAGTAGGTTAGTAATGTTGTCTAGACAGGAGGGGGGTTATAAAAACACTATTATTATCAGTTCAATAATGATGGTATATAAAGAATTATAGGGAAAATGTCACGATAGTTATCATGTGAATGGGAAATATAATGTGGGAAGTAGAACTGAAGAGCTTTCTTGTTTATTATCCTAAAAATGATCACACTTCATTGATGTAATAGTTGGAAGTAATGTACAATAGGCACATACGTTACAAGCAACTTTTTATACTATCAATAAATGTTTAAAGAATTGACTCTTAAAGGGGTTTAAGAGTTTATAAAGGATTTACACGTTAGAAAAAAAGTGTGCAATTTTTAATTTTTAATAGTTGCAAATCTTCTTTTACAAATAATATGACTCGCTTCTGTATTATCCTCCATATATTCATCTAAATATATCTAAAGTGGCCTTACTTACACAAGAACTGGAGATGGAAAGTGCTTTATGGTTGGTGTAGTTTGCAAACAAGAATGCTAGGTCATTATATCATAATACATAATACAATCCCATTCTATCCTAAATAAGGGACATTATTGTACTATAGTCATCTTTTCTGGCAGGACTTCATAGAAAAAGCATCGATTCATACAGAAGACTTCTGACTGATGCACATATGATATCCCTTTCATTTGACAGCTGTATGTTCATGTGTCTGTGCTGGTTTCTTTTCAAGGATTCTACTGGGACCACAACATTTCTTGGATATACCGCCGCAGGTTTTGTTGTTTTCCAGGGTAACAAGAGAGTGCATCTTATAAAATGGTGAGGAACTTTCCTTTATACAAGCATCCTGCTTATGGCTATTAAAGACTCTGAGCCTCCGGTTTCTTTGCAATGAAACATAGAAAAAATGTAGAAAAAGAACAATATTTAGTAGAATGCCATAATACTGGCTCTTGCTAGCTTAAAGCAAATCTGTTTCTTTTACACAAATCTTACATTTTATAGTTTGGAGCACTAAATATATTTTATGGTACTTATGTATTTTTCCTTTAAAATAATGCATTAAATGTTAAATGATAAAATAAAAATTAAAATTATTAAAATCTTGATATCAGGATAAATGATATTATTTCTCATAGATAAATAAACTTTTGAATCACATGTCTCCATAACAGTTTTACTAAAACAAAAAAGAACAAGCTGTAGATCATTCTAGTAAATGTGTTTGTGATAAAAGAATGTGTAGTTACCTTTACTGCAACCCCTTGTTTCATGTGTGTTGGGGATTGGGGTCAGAACCAGGTATTAAAACATACTTCCCCGAATGTCCCATGTCTGCCAGCATAATATCCCAGCACTCCACTTCATTAGGTCTTAAGTTGCGTGGGAGCTTTGATTGAGGTTTGATTGAGCACAGATATTTTCTGCTTCTCAATGGGCCAAGCTGGTGAGGTCCTCAGATCACCAAACCGGCCCATGATCACCACTGCCTGCAAACGTGGTACAGCATCTGAAGAGCATGTCACATACCCCCATCTTTTTTTTTCCTTTGTAGGCCGGATATCTGTAAATTGAAGTTTGATGGGAAGACATTTTATGTTGTTGTATTGCAGAAGGAGGTAAGTGTTTAAGTTAGGCACCTGCTCTGCTACCTTCCAATGATGATAGAGGCCTGTACTTCATAAACTATAAACATCTTATTGTGTTCTAGGAACCACTTTTATGCAATAGTTTTCCTTAAAACAAAAGTGGAATAAGTAAAGTACTAAATATTAGCAAATGAAACATTTTATTATGCTAAGTCATAGCTGTTGTCAGAGCTGATTTGTCAAGTTCCGTGGGAAATATAATGGAGAAACATATTATCTCACAGAAGACTAATCCACTGTGAAGGATACAATGTAGGGTAGACAAATGGGTACAAAAAACATAATACAAAAAAGTCAATAACGGAAATGAGTTCTTGCTAATATAAAGATAGCAGTGTGTTACTCAATTAGGCAGGAACAGTAAAATGCCTCACCTATTGAATTCTGTTAAAGATGTAATTTAAAGTCATTCAGTGTGGCGAATATAAGACTGCACATTTCATCTCCCTTTGTATAATTCACAATGTCCTTCTCATTACTGCCAACAATTACTTATTCTTATTGTGTCTGCCTATTAACCAAGCTAACCGAAGAAAACCAATTCCTTCTTTTTGATGTCTTTCCATTGGAATAGGGATTGGAATTAAAAAAAATGTATCCCTGCCAGGATATGTGGATGCGGTCATCACTGAGCAGCTAAATGAGACATGGGCTAATAATTATTATTTTAAGAAAAGGTGGCAGCTCTAAGAATGAATGACATAGCTGGTCTCGTACCCACACATGCTGTTACATATTATCATATAAAGGTAGAAATAACTCCACTGGCATAGGAAATTGCTAGCAGCTCCTGAAACCAACTCAGGACAATGGTGTGAAAACGATCTCAGTGGGAAAACTTGGAGATATTTTACTTTGGTTATTTTCTGAAGCCTGTTAGGCATTTTCAAAATGAACGTTTGTATATTTCACGCGAGTGATCTCTCTAACCTTTACCCACATAACCAAGAGAACGTAATCCATAGAAATGCATTGCTTTACGCTCACTTTTTTTCTTATGCATGGATTTGTTCTTGTTTTCCACTCACCAGAAAAAAAACGTTTTAACCTTTCACACCTCGACACCAGCGGCCTGTAAGCACTTGTGGAAATGTGGCGTGGAGAACCAAGCCTTTTACAAGTAAGGGTGTTTTTCTAGAATTAAATTGTTTTACTGTATTTGAGTTTGTTAGAGTGTTTCAAATTCATATAAAGTTAATTCATTTTATATATATATATATATATAGTTTTAGGCAGGTGTGAAATTAATTGCTGTAAAGCAAGAATACGTTCAAAATTAGACATGTTATTTTTATCATCTAACAAAATGCAAATATTTGGTGTGACCACTCTTTGCCTTCAAAACAGCAATAATTCTTCTAGGTAGGCTTGCACGCAGTTTAAAGAATCTCGGCAGTGAGGTTGTTCCAAACATCTTGGACAACTAACCACAGTTCTTCTCTGTATTAAGGCAGTTTCAGTTTCCTCTCTCTCTTTATGTGATCCTAGAAAGACTCAATGATGTTGAGATCTGGGCTCTGGTAGCATCACTTATTCATGCATTTGACCTAATTTTTTTCTTTGATACACATTGTAAAAATCGTGTACTATATGCAAGCACCATTTTTTGCCATTAGGTCTCTAGGAAACAAGCTTCTGGTGACCTGCAGTACATTTGCTTTTTTATTCTAATGTCTGCATGAAAAGGACAAGTGAGAAAAAAATACTTCAGCTAATATATATTTCTGGTAATTTTTCTGTTTTTAGATATGCAAAATCAAGTCAAGTGAAGACAATGACCAGCAGCAATATATTTTTTAAAGGGAGTCGATTCCGGTATTGGTAGGTATCCTAGTGCATGCCTATTGTTTGTATAATTAACAATAAAATAGCTTTTGCATTAAAATGATCTCTACACTATGGCATAACTATCATATTTTGTAATGTGTGGCAACAATATTGCAACCTAGTCAGTTTTTAATGGACAGAATAGACAAAAATTTGCATTTGCGCAGATCCTGATGTAAACAGCTCATTGTTATTGTATTGAAATGTATTTCATAGCTGGAGCTGTTAGAAGCCGTGGTAAATAGCCAAACACAGTCAAAGTCAAAAGTTCCCTTTTTCCCCACTTTTTATACTATTTCCAGTGTATTAAGTCTGCAATTAAAATATTTTGAGGACATGTCACAGAATTCACTTTTCTATACTAAACACAAGTTCAATGTTTGCTCATTATGGAGCCCTATTGAGCTCCTTAATGTGCTTATAAGGTGAATACACTAATAGGAAACAAAAGGTAGCTCACTATTATAATTCCTGTATGAACAGCTTGCATATTTGTATACTTGTTTTCTCGATACACACAGATAATGTCACGTTGAAATCAGGCGTAACTACATTTCCAATAATACAGGATTTAGTGTACCATTTATTTCCATCCCAAATGTTTTCTATGAACTTAAGACAACTTTTAATTTTTATACAGTGGAAAAGTTGCGAAAGAGGTTGTAGATGCAAGCTGCAAAATTCAGAGGGACCCTCCGGAAGTACATAGGTACGGCTGGGATTTTTTTGTAAAATTAAATTCTTTTTGTGTTTTTATGCTTTTACACCTTGACCCATGTGTAATGAATTGTGTAAAGGTTTTCTTAAGAAAAAAATAAAGAAACATATTGCACAACTGAATAATAATGGACAAGAAGTAGGGTACCAGCATTCACAAAATTGTAGTCTATTAACATGCAATTTGTGATGGCATTGGCATAAACCTCATATTTTCAGGAAGGAAAACTATCTAGAACAATCTTTTATTGATACTGGTTCATAGTTTATTCTTTATGATTTGCTGGATCAATATCCTGCTTGTGGAAGAGATTAATAATGGCTTTTTGATTTATCTGTATAAAGTCCCTGAGTGGATTATACATGAATCTTGAAAAACCACAGGAACCAGGATAAGCCTAAAAAAACTTCATCCCTACATGTACATTTTAAACATAACATAGTAAAATATAAATAAAAATTTTAGAACAATGATGACTTGTGAAAACACATTGAAACAGATAATTTTCATAATATTTGCTCATAGTTAACAATTTATTCCCATTCTAAATTAATACATCCTAAAAATATTTGTCCCTAATTATGTTAGATAAATTCCTGTTTACAAGGCATTTTTACACTCACAATTTTAAATATAAAGAGGATGTCAGTAATTGATACACATACATTGTATAAATCATACTGGATCAAGCCCTCCAAACCTAAATGTTTCAGTTTTGTTATTATTACTTATGAAAGTTTCCAGTCTCTCAGTGGTTTATCACTAAAACCTTTTTTTGGTGTGATGTCCAGCTAACATTGTCTACCTTGCATTGTTAGATCTCTCATACCCCACAGTCGCAGTTCGTATTCCTTAAACAAGCAGCTTATAATCAACATGGAGCCCCTCCAGCCATTAATTCCATCACCGAATGAAGAAGAGGAAGACCATGCACAACCAGATGAAGGTAAATATGTAGTAAATTGTAGTGTTATAACTTCAATCTACTTTTATGCCAAGGTTATTCCATTTTTTTAGCCATCTGAGAGGTAGGCTGATGTTCTTCAACCTGTCAATGTATTTATTGACTACTTGACCTTATGGTATCCCAATCTTGACCTGTAGTTCCATGGACTACAGAGCCAATACTACATATCAAAAGTACACAGATCATTTATAGTTATATGCTACAAATTATTTTTTTTTTTGCATGTCAAACGACTCTTTTTGTGTACTGTCCAAATTGTTGGACCTTTTCTGTAGCTAAAATGAAGTGTTGGATATCTGATTGATGGGGCCAGATGAGTGTAGTGCACTTTGAAGGGTGGTTTTGATTTACAAGAGAAACTTACAGGGTTCAGTGAGTTACAGAGTTAGAACAGAACTAGTTGAGTTTGTTTATGCTCACAATTGTAATGCTTTGGAGAGAGACAAGGAAACAAACTGTTTTAATGACAATTATTTTAGAGCAATCTTAAATTGTAATAGAAGCAATCATTATTTAAAGACCATTCAGTGTAAGAATGTTTTTACAGACTTTCTGCAGTTGGGTGGTAGATCTGTACACTCAGATCATCGGTCATACTGGTAATCGGTGCAGTGAGTGTTATTTTGCTTCATCTTTAACAAGTGTAGAGTGTAGTTGATGGTAAAAAAGGTCTCCTTTCACTGATAAGACTACTAGTGGTTTATGTAACATAACATTTAGGTTGAGGAACGAGTCCCAATCATTTCTCCATAGACTAGCATGAGAAGTCGAAAAAGAATCAATATACCAGACATTCCTGCTTCTCTGCTTCATTGTTATTTATAGTATTTACTAAGGATGCTAGTATCTAGTAATATATAGAGGAGGGCTTTTTAAGTAACGGGGAGCATTAAGGAGAAAAATAAAAAGACAGGTTTCTCTCTACATGATGCTGCGCTTATTTGGTAGTATTTTAAGATGGAAATGCACCTTTAAAGTTAGAAGGTGAACAACTGAAGGGTAGTGTGACAAAATTCTACCCTACATAAAGTAGATACAGTATGTGCATAAAATTATCCTATATAGGGCACAGTAGATAAGGAGATTGGTTCTTTTGTGATGTCACCATCTTTGTATCTAAGTTATTAGGTAGTTAAGTATAGCTAAAATCACACCCTTTACCTACACCACCTAGTAACTGTCCTTACTTGTCATCACAGGTGAGTGGGCTAATGGAGATTTCCAGCTCTGATTGTTAGCAATTATTTTTAAAATTATCGCTGTGCATGAAATATTTTATTACTTGACCTTATGGTTCTCGTCCACTAAAATAATCCATTATGAAAAATCTGTTTGGAAAAGGCTAGCTTTTTGGGTGTAAAATATTTAATTGTATGTAATTAGTGTTGGGTAATGTATGGAATCACTGTTTTGTATGAGAATTGTGATGTTCTTCAGTAGGGTAGATCCATTGCATGTCCATTACTGCATAACATTAATATATGCCATTTCCAGTTCTCCAACACATTTGTCACAGTGCTATCTTTTTCTACATTTCATGACATTTGCTTTTTTATTTATAATCAATAAGTTTTTTTTAAAAAAAAAGAAGGTTCAATCACTGAAACAAATTGTGATTTTTGGTAATTTAATTGCTAACGTCTTTAGTAAGCCAAAAAGCAAAGTAGTTACCTGATAGCTCCTGCTGAATTCCTTAGTGAACAAAAGAAAGTTTTTTGGAATATTAAGGAGACAGTGAGGCATGTATACGTTTAATTCCCCATTGCCCTCTCTCATCAGCTGTATAATCCTTTGGTGCAGGACCAATGTAACATAGAAATGCTGCTTTGATGCATATGTAGATAACTACAAAGAAACTTGGGATCTCTTGCTAATTTCTTGATAATTTAAGGGACTCATTTATAGTTTTAAAAAGAGTCATACCCCTCAAGTTTAAGGGATAACAGAATCAGCGCTACTACAATCCAATAAATATTTGTACATAATAAAAATAATGTTACCTTAGTTAATATAGATGTTAGTTGCTCTCTGAAGGGTTTTTATAAGTTTGGAGAAAGTAGCTCCAGCACCTCTTTAGACAAATATCTGGCCAAACGAACGCAGAAAACTGCGTCTGACCTCTTGACTTTTCCTCCGAGACCCCCAGAGAAAGCCTGCAGCTGAGCAAAGGACTTCCATTCCAGCCTAGAAAACATTTGTGTGAGTTTAGGCTCTTTTTATATGTATTACTATTTGCCTTACCTGTGCTCTCAGTCTGCTGATAAAGATGCTTTTGTGTTTTATTGTCTTTGGACCTCTTTTATCTTCTCCTGCTTGTCATTACTTCCAGTGCTGCATCCTGCCTGCAAAGCCATACCCCTCCTTCTTGTGTGTGCTCTGCTATGACTTTCCGCAGCATATTAGACCTGCTCGCAAACCAGTGCTTCCAACAAGCCTGTGCCTTGAACCATGTCCTTTAATTTATTGTTGGCAGCTGTCTCTCACAATATATGGTTCTCTCTCAGCCACATGTTGGTAGTCAAGCACAGGCTGGACGCAACACTTATGCTTAAGTGTAAAGTCTAATCATTAACTTCTGCCCAGTAATTATTTGATATTAATAAAGCAAGAATTAAAATTGCATTAATATATATTTTCTCTAAGCTTCTTCTTTACAGACCCATGTGGCCAAAAGGTAGATCAGCTACAAATTCCAAGATTCTCAGCCAATTAGATGTTGGCAGAGGCCCATAGTAATTATAGTTTAACTACAGCCAGAGATCTACCATTTTGGAAGTTCTGCTCTGGATTACTTGGCAAACCATGCATTCTGTATAGAACGAGAATCACATGGCCTTATGCAAATATTCATGCTTTGTAACTCCCACAGCTCTGTTTTTTCATGCCCATGTGGTATGTTTACAAGACATCTATATCCTTGGTTTCTCCATCCAGAATATCTTGCATCACACGTGATCTGCATAATACATGCCAGATCCATTCTCTTGGAAATACACTACCATTCAAAAGTTTGGGGTCACTTAGCTGTTTTCATGGAAAACAAGGACATGTCTATCTGTGTAACATAATCATAAAAGGGTTTTCTAATGATCAGTTAGCCTTTTAAACTTAAACTTGGGTTAGCGAACACAACCTGCCATTGGAAGACAGGAGTGATATGAGCTGCTGATAAAGGGCCTCTGTATTCCTATGGAGATATTCCATTAAAAATCATTTACAACATTAACAATGTCTACACTGTATTTCTGATCCATTTGATGTTATTTTAATGGACAAAATTTGCTTTCTTTTAAAAACAAGGACATTTCTGATTGATCCCAAATTTTTTGAATAGTAGTGGATTTGCTCTTTGCATGTCATAGCTTAAATATTATTATAGCTAGTTTACTGGTACCAGATTTAGCTGCATTTAGCATCAGATCACCTTTACTTCATGCTGATTGCACCACATCCACACAGTTCACCATTATCTTTCCATACTTCAACCACCAAGTATCATCGCCGCCCCCATTCCACCTAGCTAAATCTTTCTAGCACTTCTTGCAGCTAAAAAGATTCAATGCCACCAGCTCATTCTTCAAATTTCATATGCTATCAGTTCCATCTCCACTTGCACCAACTACATCCAAATCCATTAAGCCCAGGAAGACTCTTCTTCCACTACATGTAAATAGGACAGCATCAATATATTTAGAATATAATTTTCATCCACCGACTTTTGAGAGTTGATCTGTTTCCACCCCATTAAGCCACGGGCTAAAATTGTTTACAAAGGGCTGATCTGGCCTAGAAAGGCCTGGGTCGGAACAACACTTTGTGAACAATTTTAGACTAGCCAGGGAGGCAGGCATGCAGTGGGGTCACGTAACACAATACAGCCATAAAGAAAGCTGCTAGTGAGGTTAGGGGGCGAGTGAGGGGATGAGTGAGAGTGTAAGGGAGGGGGAGTATGAATGTTTGTATGTTAAAGGGAGAGTGTATGTTAGCATTAATTTGTATGTGTGAGCATGAATGTGTATGTTTGTGTGAGCATGAATGTGTACGTGCAAGTATGAGAGAGGAACTACAGTATGTGCTAGCATGAATGTGTGAGTATGTGGAAGTGTGTTAATGTAAGTATCTGTGAGTGTGAGTGTATATGTATGTTAGCATGAGTGTGTAGATGATTATGCAGCAGCAATTCAATGAACAAACCAACCAAAGCTGACATCATGTACAATAGGTTGTAAAAGTCAAAGTACACAATAAATAAAATAATTTAAAAAATCCTGAAAAAAATAATCATGCATCATTTTCATTAATAAGAGTAAAAAAAATCTGTCAATACATACAGAAAATCATAATTTCTCAATACTTGCTATGACCACCATATGCCATCACACTTTCATGCCATCCAGCATTGAAACAAAAATCATGCACATGTTGCAGACATGATTGAAGCTATTTCTGTGGTTATACAGGTTATGTGGTCCTACTTTCCAATAGCAGACTTTGTATTCATAGCCCAGGTATGCAACCATTGTGTCTTCTAGCTAGACAATAATATATCTGTATTAGGGGTGATTTTTGTGTCTAATCTCTCTGGAAGGGACTGGAAATCCTTTGATCAGAGGCCAAGCTTTAATTTAGGGGAGGACACGCTGTTCCAGATGTTAATTTCTCACTTTTAGTAATGTTATTATAGTGGCCCATGCCACAGGCTGATTTTGGATATGCTTGCAATAATCATGTTCCATCAGTGCCCTGCTTTTCCACCCACGGTGGTTAGGAAGTGTGCACATATTGACCAGGATTTGGACTTTGCCATCACATGATTCTCCTGTCTTCCAACAGAGGAGGGTTCATCATTCAGTGACCCCATAGACATAAAGAAGGCCGCTCTGCATACATTATCTCAGCAATTCACAGCTGCATATGGTAGATGAATATAATGGGCAAGAATTACCTTGTCCTGCTCCATCTGCCAATGATCTATATGGGTGGTGCCATTTTATATTTCATAAAACTCAAGTTAGTAACCTCTGCTACGGTTGCATCCACTGCTCTATGGATAAAACACAGGTAATACAGAATTCTAGCTTTGTCGTTTGTTGTTGAAATTACAAGACTTTGTTACAAGTTCTTTCCTTCATGGAAGAGACCCGCAATTTATGCATTCATATATTTTTGTACACATAAATCACCTGCAATCTTTTCATGCCCAAGAACTTCCACAGAACCAGGCAACCTATAGATGCTGTCACGTGCTACATGCATGCATGTTGCAAAAAGTTCTGGAAAGAGGAAATCATCTACCACCGGTTTCTAATAAATACGCCATCAAAGATGCAGTCATGTATTACAGAAAACATGAAACATGCACTAACATTATTATGGTGCTTTATATTACATTGAACACGCAAATCACCTGTGGACCTTTTTAATGATCCCCCCTATATCAATGTTTGTGACTTGTTTGAATTAACTACAATTACTTACCCTGTGTTGGTATCTATAAATAAAAAGTGGCTTAGTGAGAAAGGCTGCACAATACAGTTCTAAATCTAAGAATTATGCATATAGTTATTATTAGCCTGGCAATTCAGTTTATCCTTCCCTTCAAATCCCTAGCTTTGTGTAGATGACCTTCCCATTCTTTTGCTCATGCTCCGCAACTCACTATAAACATTCAGAACCGAGTCATTTATAGCTTGTGTCCAGAGAGCTTCTGCATTGCTCAACTCTAAACCTGAAGTCAACATGGTGAAAGTCTTAGTGAAAATTACGACCACAAAAAGTATTTATATGCGCATGGTAAATCGCTCTGATAAGGAGGTGTTCATTCGCTTGCTGAAGTTTGGATCCAAGATTATAGCGAAGAATAATGGTAAATAGATAATGCTTTTGATATGACCTTGGTAACATGGCATTTTATAGGTTTCTGTTGCATTTCTACACAGTATGTATCCCTGCTTTGAATTTGGAGTAGAGATTGAGATAATATAGTGTTGCTTAGTAAGACTAACTGATTAAAGTAAGTGAAGCTACTAATAGAAAAATTGTATACATTCCAGACATGCATTTTTTGCTTAAGAAAGCCAACATATTATTTCAATTTTATCGGATAATATAGTATTAATGTTTCAGATAGCAAGAAATCTGCTATGTCTGTAGTTTTTATCTTCCTGTTTAAAATGTTAGATTTATCTTTCTCAGTTGCTGTGTTGTTAAATGTGCTCTTGTGCTTACTAACCTTACTGATTAGGTTTTTTTGAACATGACATCAAGATAGCTGTTTACTTTTCTTTGTTTTTTGAACATTGGTAAACATATATTGTCTCCTATTGGTGGCAGAAAAAAGTTGTAGAGCCATGTAAGCCTTGGGACATCAGCTAAGGTTTATGGTTTTAGCAGACCAGCAGGTACAATTCATATGTTGCTTAAGTGGAAGAGCACCTTTAATATTGTGGATAAAGGAGTAGTTATGTCTATATGATAAAATAAAAACAAACATCAGTTTGAAAATTATTTTATTTCAAATTAAACCACCACCTTTCTGTTCCTTGTAAACCAGAACAACACTTCTCTGCTCTCACTCTTGCTAAGGAAACCTACTTCACCTCTTCAATACTTCATAACCCTAAACGCCTCTTCAATACTTTCAATTCCCATCTTTGCCCTATGACAACTATCCCTTCCACTAACCTTATTGCCTCTAATAAAATTGAAATAATCAGATGTTTAAAATCTGCACAGTCCTTCTGCTGCCCTTGCCCTCCCTCTGACTCTGCACTCTCCCATACACTGAACTCTTCTTCCTCTTCTAAATTAAGTGATTTCCTCTTGTCACTGAGGTTTGTGCTCTTCTTCTTTCCCCTTATCCATCCTCATGTCCCCCCTCCTATCCCTTCTCATCTTACCCAGTCTCTCTCATCTACCTTGGTGTCTACGTTAGCTAATATGTTCCACCACTCCTTACTGGATCTGTCCCATCCTCCTTCAGCATGCTACCATAGCTCCTATCTTTAAAAAGCTACCCCTGGACCCGACTGTTCTGTCCTACTACGGTCCCATCTCTCTACTGCCTATTGCCTCCAAGCTTAATGAACAAATTGTATACAGTCAAATAACTACATTTCATAACTGCAACTCTTTATTGACCCTCTTCAATCTAGATTCCACTCTCAACATTCTACTGTGACCGTCCTTACTTAAGTTACTAATTACCTCCTCACTCCTAAATCCAAGGGCCACTACTCTATGCTAATCCTACTGGACCTTTGTGTTGCGTTTGACACTTTGGACAACCCTCTTCTCCTTAAAACACTTGATGATCTTGGTGTCTGGGATATTGCTCTCTCCTGGTTCACATCCTACCTTTCTGATCATACCTTCAGTGTCTCCCTTTCCAGTAACGCTTCCCCTCCACTTCCTTTATCAGTTGGTATACCCCTTGGCTCAGTTGTATGACTCATTCTGTTCTCACTGTATACTACCTGACTTGACAAACTAATCTCAACCTTTGGCTTTTAATACCACCTGTATGCTGATGACACCCAGATCTGCCTATCATCTCCTGATCTCTCTCACTCTGTCTTAGATCATGTAACCAACTGCCTTGCCTCTGTAGCTAAATGGATGTCGGCATGTTTTCTTAAACCTAATCTCTCCAAAACTTAACTTCTCATCTTCCCTCTCTAAAATGCTAACATTCCTTCTACAGTCTCCCTCAATGTTAATGGTGCAGTCATCTCCCCGACCCCTCACGCTCGCAACCCTGGTGTCACCCTTGACTCTGACCTCTCATTTACCCACCACATCCAGTCTGTTTCAAAAATCTGCCGTCTCCCTTTTAAAAACATTGCCCGCATTTATCCCTTCCGAACACAAGATGCCACTAAGGTTCTTTTTCATGCACTCATTATATCCTGCCTTGTTTATTGTAACCCTGTCTTAGCTGGTCTCCCTCATACCCATCTTGCCCCTCTACTGTCCACTATGAATGCTGCTGCCAGACTTATCTTCCTTACCCATCGCTTTACTAACACCTCTCCTCTCTGTCAGTCTCATCACTGGCTGCCTGTGTGCTTCAAAATTTCAAAACCCTGACTCTTACTTTCAAAGCTGTTCATAGTGGATCCACTACTTACATCTCCTCGCTCATCTCCAAATACACTCCCACCCGGTCTCTCCATTCATCTGATGATCTCTGTCTGTCCTGTGCTCTTTGTTCTGTGCTTCTAGTTCTCATACACGCTTGAAAGATTTCTCAAGGGCTGCCCTTATCCTTTGGGATGCCTACAAACTTGCACGTTAAAGCTCTTCCTCCTATCTTCCTTTTACCCACTCTTCTTAGTCCCTCTCCTGCAGGTCCATACCTAACAGTGGCACTTTTACATCTTGTGTAATAACTCCCTCTAGATTGTAAGCTCGTTTGAGCAGGGCCCTCCTTACCCCTTGTTTCTGTAAGTTGAATTGTTATGTTATATACTACTTGTTATGTCCTGTTTTCCCATTGTTTGGCGCTGTGTAATATGATGGCGCTATCTATATAAATAGCAATAATAATTCCATAAAAAAATAATACCATACATGCTGCAAAAACAATCAAATGTTCATGATCTGATTAATATGTTTCCTTTGCTTACAACTGTGTTGAGAATCTCATATAATTATTATGGGTCAATGGGCTGTTGGAATTTATCTTCATGAGAGGCAATTAATTCTTGCAGTGTGCCCTTTGACCCTTTTCTTTCCGCAGTGTGTCAGTGCTGTAGATATCTCTATCTACTATTATTTTACATAATATGCAGCTGATGTGGCCACCTCTCTAGTTCTCAGATAAAACACAGAAATTAATATCAACAGTTAACGTATATACTATTTTAGTGTGACCTATACATTTTTTAGCTGTCATAGGTTTTAGCAGGAAAACTAAGCAATGGTGTCATCATAGGAAAAAAGATTAAGTAGAGCTTTATTGAATTAACCAGATATTTTGGAGATGAGTTGAACAATGTATAACAATGATGCCTTGTCTGCAGAGGACTGAAGGATCGTGGGGAGTCCCAGGTGAGTATGTTTGCCACTCATTGACACTAAAGGGCTTCCTCAATTCCTATAATCAGACTGAAAGAAAAATCACGATCTAATCTAGGACTGGCCAATCAGATCTTATTAAAGTAAAATTCACATTAATTAATTGTATCTATGCAATCAGATACTGTCACTTTTACACACAATTCCCTATCTAGTGCCTCAATTTCTGGAATTACACTGATTGAAGCCTTAGTTGAAAACATCAAAAAACAGACGCATAAAAGATGAACATCATATATTAATACAACATAACCCATCACATAAAAAGTAGCAGGGCAAATACAAACTGTGTAATCTCAAACTAATAAAAATAAAATAGGAAAGTAATGCGCTGGATAAATAGGGGGCTTTCACTCCAGGAATAGAATCAGAAAGTTATTCTACAGTGCCAGTGTACTTACTCTATGCCAAGGGGATTTAACATCTGCTTTTAAGAACTAACTCGTCAGCTCCTATTGAAATATAAGATATTTAGTTTCTCTCTCCGTAGTCTTAAGCTTACACTACAAAGCCCAGGATGCTAATGTTTTTTAAAACAACTAATTGACGCTGTTTTAAAGTTGCTGTTCCACTTACATTACATCAACTGCATTTTCTGGTATGGCAGGCAAATACACTTTAGCACATCTGTCATTGTATTCTTTTCTCTGAAGGTTTAATCACAAAAACCAACACAGCTCTATAGCCCAACAGCACTAGCTTTGTGTCACATGATAAGTGGCAAAAGTTATAAATTATCAAACTCAGCAGAGTAGGTGGAACAGCACCTTTTGGTTATCTGGAAATGTGAAATGTTTTGTTTTACAGCAGTGATCTTAGTGTCTAATGAGATTTCTCTCCCTTCTTTAGGTGTCGTGATCTCACAGACAAACGATGCCAACTCTCTCCCAGTTCCTGGCAACTCTCCTGCCAGAGAATTAGAGGCAGCAACAGACATCGAAATCGATGAGGAAGAGAGTATAAAAGAGGAGCCACTAACAATATCAGAGCAGGTGTATAACCCCAGTGCTAGCTTGTTGCCCACCCCAATAGATGAGGGGGTTGAAATGCTCTTTAACAGTCCCGTTAGGGCAGAACATGACAGAGATGACATTGATTCATTTGAGGAATTAGAGGCAGATGAACATGCGTTTCTGATTGCAGAGGAGGAAGAAATGAAAGAAGCCAGGAAAGCACTGAGCTGGAGCTACAATGTTCTAATGGGGAACATGCAGCTGAACGCATTCCTGAAGAGTTTCTCCAGACTGATCCTGGTGGCTTTGGGCCTGCTGATGGTGGTTCTCCCACTGCTCCTCATTCTGCTGGAGTCCAACATTGACATTTCTTTCCTCCATGAAATACGTCAGACACCAGAGTTTGAGCAGTTCCATAACGAGTACTACTGCCCTTTGCGGAAGTGGATTGCGTGTAAAGTTAGTGCAGCACTGCATCTCCTCAGCAGTTCATAAAAAGTGACTATGTCAAATGACTGAAGGGTTATATTCATTGTTTTTTGTTTCTCACTATACCATAAATATCACAAATAAAAACTAATCTACGAAGTATAGGGCAGTTACCCCTTGGAATATATATATATATATAATGTTATATTTTTCACTAAACCAGTAAGGGAAATTTTACCAAAAACAAGTGTGCAATGTAAAATTCTTAATCTTATTCTTTTTTTGCTATTTTTCCTGTATATTAGACAATTATGTAAATATTTTAGCTGTGGATATTCTGTTGAAGTGGAATTAACTGCACATAGCATATTTAAAGAATAGTCCTTGCCCAGACTGGAAAAGTTATTTTAAATATAAACCTCAGTGCAATATCCCTTAACTGCTGGGTAATATCAAGAAAAAGAAAGTGTGTGCAGGTGTCCCATGCAGTAGAAGGGTTAATCGAGACCTATACAAGCAACATTTTTTGCTGTTCTTATTTTTCTTAACTTTTTACGTGTTTAAATATTTTGGTAAATTTGTAGCAAACAGATAAGTCTTCTTAACTTATGAAATTGTACAGACCTAAAAGATAAATGCACAAAAAGCATGTTGAGATTATTGTTATTTTCTATGTATGGCAATATCTTATTTTCTGATCTTTTTTTCTTTGTAATAAGTTGTCCTGTTTTCAGGAAATAAATGGTATATTTGTACGTTAGAGAATTTACATGACTAGTAAAGAAAATGGAAGAAAAAAATATATACATTAAGGTCATCACAAACACAGCAAAAATAGACTGGCAAAATGCAGTGGGGATTGGATCTCAATTAAGGTACCTAAATTTTTTTTTTAGCCATAAATAGCGTTAGTGCCCGAATGAGGTAAGTGATTGATGGGCTAAGTAAGTGGGGGAAAAGTGTTTGAAGTGACTTTTAAGGAGGTTATGAACAGAATTCTATTAAGTATTTCTCAGATTTAGAATGAAGCTTTAAGGGATAGGAAATGACAAGAATAGAATGTTCTGTGTCATGTTACTGAGGTGCTAAGGTTGGTAGAGACATTGGGCTTTATTCACTAATGGAAAAGTTTTCAGGAGAGATATGGTTTCAACTGCCTTACTTCACCATTCATTATGAAGGGCCAACACCGCCAGGATTCTCCAGCAAGAAGGCTGATCTGGCCCTGCATATTGTATTGTTCAATGGGTCAGGGGAGTTCGTGGAACTCTGATTCAACTAGGCATTATACAGGCCAGCCAAGTTTTTTTTGTGTGGTAGAAGCTCGCTGACAGTGGATGGCCATGATGTATACTGAACTCAAGGAGCTGAAACTCTTCTCTCACACAATCTCTCCCTTTAGTGAACAGACATCATTATCTAAAGAGACTCAACAAAAATACCAAGTAACTTTGCTAATTAAAAAAAAAATAAAAAATGATCTTTTTGGATATAAAATGTGGTTGTTCAATTTAATTTGTCATATTTTTGTCAACTAAGTTGTCAAAAAAGGTTAAAAAAACCAACTGATGAATGTCACTCATTCCATTGCTTCATAGGCTGCTGATCATTTACTTACATTTCTCAACAATTTATTGATCTTGCTTTTTTATGCTAATTATTCACCTTACATATGCTTGCTGGAGTTTGTTTCACTCTTTAAAACAGTTTGGGGAAGAACATCATCTTTTGGCAAATGTTAGTATGACAGAATAGAACTACACAGCCCACTCTGATGTCATGAAGATCTTTTAGCAGAAAATGCACAGATCCATCATGTAAAATAATTTGGGTTTTAAATACACTTAATGCAATAGGTTTCAGAAATACAGTTATTTAAGATTTTGGGGGAAGAACACATTTGAAATAACCATATCATTTTAAATTCTATGCTTACTTTATTACTTTCTTTTTCTGCGTTTGAATAAGATTGCCTTAAAAACCCAAGAGGCTCTGCCATGTATTATATTCTAGAAAATGTTGAGTTCCATCAGCCCTGTAATGGTACATTAATGTGTGAATGTTAGAAATTACCAGCATGCTGATCTGTATTCTGAAACAGCAGGACAAAATAACTCATGGTTCTCTTTTGTGTGCTAGTTGTAATATATCACAATGTTTTTTATTACTGTATAAAATGTATAGTAGAGGTATCAGATTGCAGAGTTGGCTAAATGAGAGTTTAATGACAATCTTTACACAGACACAACAATTATAAGTAGAGAAAAATATGGAAATCAAAAAAAGCTTCCATTCTCACTTGTCAACCAAGGGTATTAGTAAAATTCCCATGAACTGAATATCACAAGTTATTTGTAAGAATGATAAAAGACAAACTATTTGAGACAATGCTCCCTTGCGCTCTTAAGGTGTGGTGACTAATTTAAGTAAAATGAAAGTCCTTTTAGCTTATTTACTAAATGGATATATATGATAGTTTGGAGGTGAGTTGTGGTATCAACTTCTTGACTTCACTATACATTCTGAAGGTCCATCCCCAATAATCTTCTGCTGCAAGAGGAGCTTGGATGGTCCAGGGCCGGCTCAGCCCTTCTAGCTGGAGAAACTACCAGTGATGGCCCTTGATAATATATAGCAAAGTGGGGGAGTTGAATCCTCAACACCATTAGTGAATAGACTCCTTTCTTTGGCTCTGGTATCTGTAACACATGTGTCAAGTGACAAAACAGGACTGTCAATACTAGCATGGTGATAAGTTGTCTTTGGGCGCAATAATATAATTATGAATATCTGTACATAAGATGGTTTTGGGCATTAAAACAGTACTTATGTACCTTGCTTAAAAGTCAGCTTTATCAATCCTGCTCAGGGGTGTAAGCGAGTGTAAAGGATAGACCACTTGTGGAGTTTCCATCTGTAGTTTTCAAACATATATTGCAGTGTATGATCTTGCCATGACTCCTTATGTGCAAAGGTAAATTAATCAACACTAGACTCACACTGACATTTGATTTATCTCTAATAATGAAAGTCTGCCTGGTTTGTGGAATGGGGTCTAGACTTGGAGACAGGTATACTTTTGATTGCTTTGATTATAGTTCAGTTATTCTTGCATTTTGAGATTTATGCAATTATTAAGATTATTCATATTGGAATTTGTATGCTTGAAAAATACTTTGTCCTTTTTTAAAAAAAAAAAAAAGTTTTGTTTTATGCAATTCATAACAGCTCTGAAGCTTTAAGTATATTTGTGTACTTAATATACATAGGTTTATACATGTTAACCACCCTACCGTAGAGACACGTTGAAATTCTTTCCAATTACCGGCTGTCTGAAATTAATCATTAACCTAACATGTGAATTTATCACAACATTGTATTGTACTATATCACTGTATTGTAAACTCTAATAGGGACAAAAATATATATGGATCACATTAGATTTTTTTACCCCCTCAATAATGAGGGTTCTAGCACTTAGCAGGGTATTTAAACAATGTTGCCTATACAACCCTTCTTGCAGTATACAAGCAAGTACACTTACTTAATATTTATTAAATAAGACACACAAGTGAATGAACAGAAAGTTTTAGAAAGTTTGAAAAAACTTGGATGGTTTACTCTGAAGGTGGATGAATGTGGACTCTCCGGTGTATGGCAATAGTGATCATGTCTAGTCCATATAAATTTAGTCTTTGCACTGTTAACACTAAGGTTTTCGGAATACTCACTAAACTGTGAGTTGAGTTGGATGAAGTATCGCATCTCACCAACATCACTAAAAATGATTAAGGGCCAATCACTGTTTCTAATTTGAGCCCCCACCCCCATAGACCATTGATAACTTGGAGAGGTTTCTTGAGTGCCAGATATAACTATGCAGGAAAAACTTTAATAATACTTAGGGTTCATCTGTAAACTCACTTTTTGTGTCTGTTTACATGATGTCGTACACATAAGTCCATTAGCAATTCTTGCATGTGAAACAGTTGCCATCAGGTGCCGGCAATATAGGCATTTAAGTGACAGAATTGGCTCTTATCGGTAATCTCTTGCAGCTAAACTAAATTACAAAACCATGATATCTATTAAAGGGAATACATATCATATCAAACAGGGCTATAGCTGATAAACATATTCTGCCTTGGTTTTGATTTAGCTTGGCATCTGAGAGATTTACGAAAAGTGCCGTGAACCATAGCAAAACCCCCATTCTGTTTCTGAGTAAAGCACAGGTCAGGTTGAATAGTCATGCTTAACTACCAACAGTTACCTATTAGCCTTGCTACAGTCTGTTAAGTTATGTATAGTAGACGTGTTCCGTTCGTACTGGTTACAGTTGGTTTATGAAGATAATATTGGAACTGTGACGTGTACTTTGTCTATAAATATAATGTGTTTTTGTGGTCTGTCTTATTTATTAACACATCTCTGGGATTTCACATTTATTGTTTCTGTTGCAAAATGGGGGGCAACTCTACCTTTCATTTGAGCCTTACAATATTTGTATGAAGTAAATTTCACATTTCTATGTCAACATTCAGATTGTTTTGTATCTTATTACTCTGACAATCTCAAATAAAATTCACAATGGAATCTGAATGACCTTCCTTCAGAATTGTTTTTATTGTGTGAGGTCCAGATTACACATCCTCACAACTGATATGATTCCAGATAACTTTTGTAGTGTAAAACTCAAGTCACTAAGCAAGATGGTAGTATGGGTGTTTAACATTAAAATAAAATAATGAGTCCCAAATATTAGTTAACTTGTGCCACAGAGAAAAGAAATCCATCACCATATGAACTTAATCCCACACACAGATGGTCTAGAACTAAAATGTGATGTGGGTTTCCTCTGTAAGTGAAGTGTAGTCCGTGTACTTCTAGGCAGAGTGGTCAAGGAGGTCATTGTCTGGACTAGTCTCTGACTTCTAGAGCCCCCTGAATTGTATGAGGAAAAAGGGCAAGACAATATCAGCCCTATAACTAGTCCCTGCTTGGCAGAATCTAGTTATTGTGCAAACACAAAAAAATATTTTAGAAGGTATCCTCATAACAGAGCCAGAGAACATACAGCAGCTCATATTTTAACATTATCTGACATCAGTCTCCTGCTTACTACCACCAGACTAAGTGTATGAACCACACCCATCACTACATCACTCACATACAAGATGATTGGTACCAACTACTCCCTTAAATTGAATTCACATGCAGGAAATTAGATAGCTCTATAAGAATGTCACCCTTTATGATAACTATGGATTCTACCCATCGGCTATTCCTGATCTCCCTAGAACAGGTCCAGTCCCTCAAGATGCAGATACAGTCATGGCCAAAAGTTTTAGATGTCCTTCAAGAGCAACTTCTCCCAAACATCCAACAGTTTGGGGACAAACAATGCCTTTTCCAGCATGATGGAGCACCTTGCCATAAGCCAAAAGTGATAATTATGTAGCTTGGGGAACAAACCTAAAACATTTTTAGGTCCATGGCCAGGAAACTCTCCAAACCTTAATCCCATTGGGAAATTGTGGTCAATCCTCAAGAGGCAGGTGGACAAACAAAAACCAACAAATTCTGGCAAACTCCAAGCATTGATTATGCAAGAATGGGCCGCTATCAGCCAGGATGTGGCCCAGAAGTTAATTGACAGCATGCCAGGGCGGATTGCAGAGGACTTGAAAAAGAAGGTTTTTTATTGACTCTTTACATAAACTTAATGTAATTGTTAATAAACGCCTTTGACACTTATGGAATTCTTGTAATTATAATTGAGTTTACCATAGTATCAGACAAAAAGATCTACAAACACTGAAGCAGCAAACTTTGTGAAGACCAATACTTGTGTCATTCTTAAAACATTTGGCCACGACTGTTACAACAAAATGTTATGGTCCAAAAGAGCAGTCATGGGGACTGGTACACTCCCTAGCATGTGTTCAAGACTTCCATAGAGCTCCCACCAGTCATCCTGCTCCCAACCTCGCTGGTGGGGTGGGTGGCTTTTGTCAGGTGTCTGGTACATCTGTAACATGGTGCCAAGGTTGCCTACCAGCTCCTTCATCTACTGCTATAGTAGGGACTTGTCAGCAATGACTGTATTGTGAGGCTCACGTGTGCCAGGCCTTGGTGCTATGCAGTCATGGCCTGGGAGGTATGGCTATGCTAATGGAGTCCCAATTAGCCAAACTGGAGGTTACACAGGTAAATGGACAGGTGAATTGTCTGCTATTGGTCAGCAAGCTCCTGAGGAAAGTCTTGCAGGTGCTACAGGTAAGTGGTAATTACCTGCAGGCCTTTTCGGAGGTCAGCCTGAAGTCAGGAGTATTGTGGCCCAGGCATTAAGCCCCAAGATTTCTGATAGTGGCCTTTTCCTAATCTGCAGCTTGCAAAAATCCCCCCCCCCCTGGTGAGGCGAAATATGTGGCATAGAAAGCAGTTTTAACGCTTTGCAATTTCAGGCAAGTTGTGGATTAAATAACAGGTTACTTGCGTTTTTTTTTTTAACTCACACCAACTCGACTCTCCTGTAGTCGAGTACACGTGAGTCAACTGTTTTGTTATGAGTGCACATGCGGTGTTGCCATTAGTGAATTCTGAGTTAGATTTGAAAAAAACTTGCATGCACTGACTGCTTAATTAATTGACAAAGATTTTCATAGTCTGGAATGTACTTGTATTTTTTTTAAGCAGTTGCCATTTGGAATTTACAATGGCTATTTGGGATCACAAACCACACATTTTCAATCACCATTACCTTCACTGTATTTTAGCTGGGTTCGGGAAGTTATGAATTGCAAGAACAAATATACCCTCTAGTGGCAAGAAGAGGTATTACATTAAATTATAAATAACGTGCAGGCAATATTCTAGCAGCCCCGGATATCCAATGTCTATTTTCAATGGCTTGCTTCCACTGAGTGAAGCACAAGGCAGTCTCTCCTTTGGCTATAATAATAACTTTACAGAAGAAATGAGCAAATTCTTGCACACCTCATAGGGAACTAATAAGTCACAAAATAGTACCGACGAAATCCAGATAAAAATTCAAGGTTTATTGTCACATAATAAATGCATCACAGCATGAGAAGCATACCTAGGAACTCTCTGGGTTTGCCCCGGAGATTGCCAGGTGAAGCACTGCTTCTCTGGGTCAAGACCCGAATCCTCCGGGTCGTGGGGTCTTGACATGCCCAGTTCCCCGCCCATTTTCCACAATTCAGCGAGAACGCCCCAACGTCAGCGGGGCCTCCCACCGACGTCAGGGGGACCTCCCACCAATGTCAGGGGGAACTCCCACCAACATCACGGGACTGCCCGCTGACGTCAGTGGGCAGTCCTGGCCGCGTCCGGCAAGGGAAGGCTCCGGATAGCCGGAGCCCAGAAGTTCCCAGGTATGGCTATACCCAGGGGCGTACCTAGAGTATTTGGCACCTGGGGCGGACCCCCCCACACACACTTTAAAACTGCATAGCTTCTATCGTTATATACTGGCGCAGACACTGAAGGTGGTACAGCATTACTGTTATCATTATATACTGAGGCAGACATTGACGGTGGTACAGCATAACACCTATCACTATATACTGAGGCAGAAATTGACGGTGGTACAGCATAACACCTATCACTATATACTGAGGCAGATATTGACTGTTGTACAGCATAACACCTACCACTATTTAAAGTAACATACCAAAATAGGACAAAGAAAATAAATAACAATATTAATATATATATATATATATATATATATATATATATATATATATACATATAATTGTTAACAGCAATCACACTCCTATCATGCCCAGGCATATCCAGATTCCAGCATGTACTGGTTGTCTGGGGATGATAGGATTGTGATTGTTGTTAGTAATTGTATATATATATATATATATATATATATATATATATATATATATATATTAATATTGTTATTATTATTGTTCACATGTGAACTCAGCACTGTAGGCATAGAATCAGATATACAAATCCTGTATTTGCAAGTATACAATAACAATGTATGGAAACATAGCATTGCAGGTATAGATCAACTGTAAATCACATAAAAACTCAGCAATAAAGGTAGAGATGAAACAACAGGCATAGATGATAGGTGGCACAACCCAAAGCCAGCCCTGGCGTCCACACTGCCCACATAGAACCTGACCAGCACCCAGATTACACACACATAGGACCTGCCATCTTTGTCCCCAAAACGCCCAGCATGAGTCAAGTTTGTCCCCAAACAGCCTGCCCTGTGCCATCTTTGTCCCATAACCACCCTGCCTGTGTCATCTTGGTACCCAAGGCTCAAACATCCTGCTTGTGCCATCTTTGCCTTTCCACAAATCAATTATACATCTATCATACACACAAACACTTTTACAGTCACTCACTAATTCACACTTTCATTCACATAATTAATTCACACAATTATTTATTCTCTCACTCATTCACACAAATTTTCCACACATTAATTTATTCTCTCACTCATTCTCACAATGCACCCAAAAATGGATTTATTCTCTCACTCAATCTCACTGTTTTATTTATTCCAATATACTTACTACCCTCTGTCTCAATATCTACCTTTCCCCTTTTCTACCCCTTTCTCACCATCTACCCCTCTCCCTCCCTTCTCACCATCTACCCCCCTTTCCCTCCCTTCTCACCATCTACCCCCTCTCCCTCCCTTCTCACTATCTACCCCCTCTCCCCCCTTCTCACTAACTACCCCCTCTCCCTCCCTTCTCACTAACTACCCCCTCTCCCTCGTTTCTCACTAACTACCCCCCTCTCCCTCGTTTCTCACTAAATACCCCCCTCTCCCTTGTTTCTCCCCCTCTCCTCCTTTGTAGTTAAATGTTTTGGACTTACCATCCAGACGTCCTGCGGTGGGAGCGCGATGCCTCTGTCCGTCTTCCTGCTCTCCCATGGTGTGCGCCGCTTCACTGCTGAGCGCCTGAATATGACGTCATATTCCAGCTCTCAGCATGACATGCCGGCACCGCGACGGAGTTAGAGACCTCGCAAAGGAGACTGAGGGGAGCCGAGCGGTTGCTAGGCGCCCCTCACTCTCCTCTGCGTAAAAAAAAGTGACGAGGATGCCAGGGATCCGGGCAATCCGGGACATGTGGTCACCCTAGCCCGTGACGCCCCCATGATGAGCGGCACCCGGGTACGCTAGGTACGCTGCTGACTATACCTCCTGATGCCGTGATGCTGTTATGATGTTGTGATGCTTTTATGGCATGTGTCTGACGTGAGTGGGTTGTCCTGGCCATGTCCTGCAAGGGTAGGCTCCAGATAGCCGGAGCCCAAAAGTTCCCAAGTATGCTAATAAGCGTCAGTGAGAGTGTTCTGGTCACCCATTAAATTATACGCGGCCAATTTAGCCCTTCTTACAGGAGGAATTTGTACTTTTGTCATTCTAATTCTGAAAAGTTTATTAAAAAAATCCAAGACTGGCAATATTTATGTAAAATCTTGAAGCCCGGCAGATAAATATTGAAGACATGGCCACTCATTAGCAGGCATTAAGGTGTACTTATGATGATTAACCCCTGATGATTAACCCCTGATGATCAGTCCCAGGGGTTTTTGGTACCTCAAGTCCTGGAGCAATTTTGCCATTTTTGCGGTATGTCGGTTCAGCGATTATAGTGTACCCATGTAAACTATATATTATACTAAGGTATCAAAAGAAAGAGAGAGGACTTTCTTTTGATACCTTAGTTAGATAATTACCTGAGAAATGTAGTAAAAACTAGCGAAAATCTGAAAAAAACAATTTTATATAGAATTCCCCACAGACTTGCATAGAGATCACAGTGTCTGTGATCTGTGCCTCATCGGAGCGATCGGATATCCCAGCAGGGTCTGGAAAGACTCGGCAGGAAATATCCTGTCCTCCGATGTCCTTCCACAGTGACGCGATCGGCCATTTAAAACTGTAACGGTTTTCCGGCATTCGCACCGGCAGCTGTTACAGGAGATCGGGCAGCAGAAAGCCAGCGATGCTGGCTTCTGCTGACAGGGGCGAGTCCAGGCTGTCAAACAGCCTGATCTCTTGTGTAGTGGCAGGGATGTGTCCCTGCCGCTGCAAGAAGGTCAGGACGTACCGGTACGTCCATAGGGGATTCTTGAGATACATTTTATGGACGTACCGGTATGTCTATAGGCGACTAAAGGGGTTAATACAAGCTGCACCAGACATAAACCGTGGCTTCTGGGACCTTTGCTGTCCTCTGCATTGCAGCTTTTTGTATAAAAAAACATCTTCATTTCTCTAGGCTGGAAACTCTTGAAGAAGGCCTCGTTTATCAGGAGAGTCCCACAAGGTTGCATGTCAATAGGATTAACCGACACATGCGTGAATATCCACAGCCAGCCGATATATCCACACGTGTATCTGGGGGCATCATCCGGAATATCTAATTTTTCCCATAACCACCGACTAGATTGTAAACTCACAAGAGCAGGCCCCTCTTGTCCGTTTTTTTCCCAGTTTGTTATTGTGTGTGATTTTAGATTGGTTTACTCACAGTTGTAACAGCGCTACAGTATCAGCTGGCATTATATAAATAAATGCATTTATTTCAAAGCATGAAGGCAGCTAACACATATAGAATCCCTTCTTTTAAAGAAATGGAATGCAAGTTAGTTGTGGCTGAAGGAAGCAAAGACAATGATTATTAACTGGTGGAACATCTCAGCAGGATATGTGCCCACAATGCCTGCCACCTGCATGTCTGAGGCTCGCAGTTCAGGTAATTGGCCACAAGGGAGACACTAGCTGCTGCGGGCTACCTGATGGGAGATCAATGGATCACACGGTATGACATAATGTTACTATTACAAGAACCCGCGACACGCAAACTCACTGCAAGCAACATGATTCCCCTAACAGCGGCCGATAGCGCTTTTTATAGCTGTATTGTTAGACGCAGGTGACATCACACGGGAGGCCGGCTCCCCACGGCGCTTGCGCTTTGGCTTCCCCAAGTTTCTGTTGGGCGTCTGCTGTTGCTATGGTAACGCTCCGTTGTGTTGATTTCCTCCCTAAAACACGAGTTACTGCTGGGAAGTTCCTGAAGATTGCGCATTATACGCAGCATTTCGACTAACTGGAGAGAGGTAAGTGATCTAAATGTGCATTCCATTGTCTGTTAATCGTTCTGATTATTCTATCTCAGCATCAGACAGTACGTGTATGGCGTCACATTGATCATCGTTATTCCCTGTTATAACTTTTAGTTTTATAGCACCAGCCATGTACAGTGAGGTTATACATAACATCAAGACTTCCTCAATAAATCATGACCTTTAGGAATAATCCAGCCTCGTGTATTTTTTTTAATAATGTAATATATGTAATCTTAGGCACAATCCCCTTATTAATTGTCTCAGCTTGACACTGGCCACAAGAGGTGGATGGCCATGGTGTCTGTGGTTTTCTTTGTTGGATTGTTTTTTCATACTGTAATATAATATTCTAGCAAAGTAAATTTTCACCATGTAGTGGGGGAGGGGCGGTTAGACTGATCAGCAAGAGACCTGGCAAATTGGTCAGACCATGTTTAGCCATTAAGCTTGTGTAACAAAGTCTACAGAGTTCTCTAACAGGGTGGAAGCAAAAGAATGTCTTTTTTTGATACCCCCACCAGTTAAGAGTGTATTAAGATGACCATGAGCGGATGCCTAGAATCTTTTGTGGCTAGTGCCTGGGAAGCAGGTGATGGTCAGGATGGCAGGATAAACACATCCTTCATACTGTCTTCGGGTATGCAGAGTCTTGTGAGTCCAACTCATCTTATATAAGGGTTTGATGAACTGATCCAGGATGGCCAAGCTCAGAGTGTATTGAACTATGGCCGTGTGAAACAAGAATTTTTAATTTTTTTTTATTATATTATCCTTAAAATAGTTGTTATTGTTATAGAACATAATAGTACATTCTGTATGCTTTTTCTCTTTTATTCGGTGTTCCCTTATTTATTTTAGATGGAGCGGGCAGTCCAAAAGACAGATGCAGCTCCTGAGGCTAACAATATAGAAACACCAAGAACACGTAATCTCAAATTCATTCGTGAAAAACGGTTAAACTACTTCTGTGGAGGAAAAGCTAAGAGTACAATATCTGCGATAGAAGAATCCCCACGTTCTCTGACTACTGTAAGAGCAGTTCATCAACCTCAAATGAGTAAAACACCCAGAAGATGCCTCTCTGCACCTACCTCACAAGCAAAGCAGTCTATTTCTACAAATGTCAGTGTGGCGAAGGGTAAAGATTTAGTAAAAATTGTTGAAAAAAAGCCCGAAAGAACTGGCGTAAGATCAGCACAAACTGAAGAAAGTATGAGAGAGCCCCATACTCGCCAGAGTCTCCTAAGGAGTAGCTTCATATCTGATCTAGATCAAGATCTTCTAGAAAGTGCATCTATTCCAGAAACCCAGAAGCTTCTTCATGTGATGTCCTGGGCACAGAAATTTTTAAACAAGTCAGAAGACAGTAGAAGGTCACAGAATACTTCACTGTCATCCCAAGAAACTGCTTCTGTTAAAAAGGTAGCCATTGCACCTGATATACGCAATAGAAAATCATCAGAATTGCATACTTTCCAAAATACTGATTTACACGATGAAGATACAATGGATCATAGGCCTGCTGAGTTAAATGTTATGTTTGCCCAAGACCTCACCATTCGCTGTGGTGCCTTAGTAGATTCTCATATCAGCAAAGTAGACAAAGACCCTTATTTCCATTTTGATGATGAGGAACTTTTTCCACACAAAAGCATAAAACCAAAAAGTCCTGACAGAATAAATGTAACTAATGTACCAAAATTGGATTCTTATTCACCTTTGCATAAGGACATTAGAAATAGCCAAGTAAGTAGTTGTTTTGGTATGGCTGCTGCACAAGGTTCTCATACGGACCCTTTATTTCAAATGATTCCTCCACAATTCAAAGGCAGATGCAGCCCAGATAGTTCCAGAAGTGAAAAGGATATCTACTTGATAAAAAACGTGACTGACAAAAGGGTTTGTGACTACAGCGAGGAAGAAAACATATCTGAAAATATAGAAAAGTATGAAAAATATGACTATGATTCTGATAGCACGGTAACTGAATCAATAGGAAACTTAAGGGACAATTATAAGCCAAGGCGATCGGAATCCCATCTTGATACAGAAAGACTTGATGACCTGGAAGATTTTTATTCGGTTGAAGAAAGGAATATTCCTCTCACAGAGGATGATGGGTTTAAAACAGATAGAACGTTCTTAGTGAAAAAGTTTGTTGAGTATGATGCTCCAAAAAGACTCTTGTTAACTCCAGAAACTGATGAGTCGGATACCAACACTTCATTATCATACACAGCTCACTCATCTAGTAATTTACCAGAAGATCCTAAAGCAAGATCATATAAAGTGTGTCCAGTATGCAGTTTCACAAACTATACAAACACTAGCTGGTGTACTGATTGTGGCTCTATTTTACTGGCTGCCCAAAGCCAACCGTGTAGACAGCGCACAGCAAATGAGTCAACATTAACACCAAGAGATCTAGTGGATGAAATACTGATCCCCACCAAACATGAAAAAAGCTTAGATCAAACATCATTGATAGAACATAAAGATAAAGAATATAAGAGAACAGTCGGCTGGGAAGTTAATTCTGATGTCTCATCAGATTGTGAAGGTAGTGTGTTCGAGAAATATCTGTTTTATGTTAACAAACTGAACGTGCTGAAACACGAAGAACAAAAACAGACGAATGGCTGCTCGAGCAAAATGTCATGTGAAGCTGAGTCCACCGCAGAGTACGGCAAACCACATTTACCAGCTGGATTACCTCAGAGGACTGTAATCAAAATAGATGACCCAAGTGACTCTGAAGAGAGTGAAGTACAGTTTTTGGGCGCAAGAAATGCTGTTAAAGCTTACCCCGAAGCACAAGAGACAGCCAATGACATGAATTTTCTTGAGGACAAGTTTATTGGGACTAGTGTTAAAGGTTCACTAGGTAAAGATATATGATCAATTTGTTAAAGGTTCACTAGGTAAAGATATATGATCAATTTATTGATTTACTCCTGTAAAAGTAAAAATGATTGATCTTTCTCAACTTATATTTTGCTTACTTGATTACATATTAATCCCCCTTACCATGGTAAATAAGAAACAAATATTATATTATATTTTAATAATCAACATAATTAATTACACTGGAAAGCACTTTGTGTAAATTGCACAAATCAGATTTGTGTGTGCACTTGAAATCACTTTTGTTTTTCCCAGAAATTACTCATTGAAATTGTATAGTACATTTTGTATTAAATAAACTGGAGCAATCAGTTTGTTGAATAATTGTTCAGTTGCCTTTATTATTTACCTTGTCAAGTGTTTTATTTTTTTTTTCCAATGACTCGATGAGTATTATTACCTTACATTTTTTACTAGAATATTATGAAGTAAAACTTTTTTTATAACTAATATTTTAGACAGAAAGCTGCAAAAGTCCAGTTATATGTCATCCAATGTCACTGGTCCTAAGAGGTGCTGGGAGAAGTCCAGCATTGCATGGTCTTCATATACACATGGAGAGCTGAAACCAAGGTTAGATTACTTATACTTGCTAGAAAATTTGGAAAATGGCCAATAGTTGTTAGAGGGTGGTAATATAGAGTAGTTCTAAATCTAAAATATAAATATTTATTTTTAAATATGAATATGAAATCAATTAAATTTGATACAATCTATTTTTTTAGTAAATAATATTAATGATGTTGTACATATTTACTTTACTTTTACTAACATTTTTTTGAAATTGTTGTAGACTATATTCTTTTGGTATTTAGTAGAAACATCTGGTGACTAGCCATATATAAGTTTAAGCATAATTCGTTTGTATACTGTTTAAATTACATGGGTGTTTATAGATATATATATATATAAATAATTAACATCTGTGTATATTTGTAAAGAATAATTATCGTATTATGTGTGGTATATGTTACTTTACACTTTGAAACATGTATTTTACTGACCCACTGACATTTCAGCACAGAACAATGCTTGATTAAATACGTTGCTTCATGGTGCTCAAATTGATTTTTTGAAATAGACACCTACTTTGCAATTATAACTAATTTAATAGAACATTGTGGCTGTGATGTTTACTCTTTGAACTCAAAGGCAGAATTGAAATCTACTTGATCAGTATTAATACAATTAGAATACAATACATTGCACTATATAGCAAGCACACAATTTTGAATAACAAAACTAAGTTGACTACCTTAAAATCCAATTTGTTTTGCTTTTCTGTTATTGTCCTTCAGTCTATATTATGTGATTTAAAATAGTACTTTCATGGCCCATTGCTTCACAACAAATAAAGGATTTTTTAATAAAAGCCCATATACATGTCTTGTGGATCATAGACAATTATGGTATGTAATGCATGTGTAAAAGTTAATCCTTTTCAGTTGAGCGAATACTTTCCTGTCCCCAATTAATTACTTATTAGTTGTTTGAGCTTGATTTCATGTACCCTTTTTTACAATATACTAGAAGCTAGAATCCCCTACGGCTATTTTGGTTTAAGATAGAAAGTTGAATTTTTTTTTGGAAAGGAGACCACTATTACTCACATATTGTCTCTTAGATGGTTAAATGTGCACATGGAGGTAATGCACACAAAAAGACTGGTAGTTTCCTGACATCTTCAAGTCAGAGTTGCCCAAGGGACAGGTACCTACCATTGCTAGCCCACCATGACATGAAAAAATATACCTTTAAAGAAGATAAACTAGTTTATCCAAACGTTCCAGAATGTACTGATCTGATAAATAGGGTAGCAGCATGCCATTTCCATGCCATTCATATAAAAAAGATCTAACTGCAACGAACATGGTCCCAAAATAAGCCATCCCTCAATGCCATGAGTACATTACTCCAATATAAATGTAGGTTCACTTTAGAATTCATGCACCAATGGTATATTCTTGGCCAACTAGACCTGCTTCATGGGCCAGTTGGGAGACCAGAGATCTCCCTTACAATGTGCTCCAATACACTACAGAGGAGTAGTTTTCTCTGAAGACCAGCACAGCCTTCGTAGCAAACTTGCTCAACACTACACTTGCTGGGTTATGATGGCGAAGCAGAAGAGGAGCGACGTGCAAGGAAGATGAGCCTAGCAGCGGCATTTAGGATAGACTGTAGAGGAGAGAGTCGAGACAGTGGAGTGCCAACCAGAAGAGTGTTGCAAAAGTCAAGACGGCAAATGATAAGTGAATGAACCAGAGTTTTTGTGGATTCTTGGGTGAGGAATGGGCGGATACGAGAGATGTTTTTTAGGTGCAAGCGGCAGGTTCTGGCGAGGGACTGAATGTGAGGGATGAAGGAGAGGTTTGAGTCAAGGATGAGCCCAAGGCATCGGGCCTGGTTAGTAGGAGAGATAGTCGTGTTGTTAATGATGATAGAGAATTCAGGTAGTGGAGTGGAGATGGAGGGAGGTAAGATAATGAGTTCAGTTTCAGGTAGTGTTGTGACATCCATGAGGAAATAGCAGACAAGCAATTGGTAATACGGGACATGAGAGATGGAGAGAGATCAGGAGAAGATTTGGGTATCATCTGCATATAGGTGATACTGGAGGCCAAATGAGTTGATTAGTTTGCCAAGAGAGGAAGTATAAAGAGAGAACAGCAGAGGGCCAAGGACTGAACCTTGGGGGACACCAACCGAAAGTGGAAGGGGTGATGATGTCTTGCCAGAGAAGTTGACAGAGAAGGAACAGTAAGACAGATATTAGGGGTTCCAGGAGAGAGCTGTATCTCGAATGCCTATTGTGTTACCTACTGCAACACACTTGGATATACCATAAGACCCACACTCACAAGGATTCTTAAGCCACGAGTAGCACCTAATGTAATACTTAGTCTCCTAAGACTCCTATGACTTTCGCATTAAAGAACTGATCCTCAGTACATTCAAAAAATCACATAATCAGTGCATACTCTTTAAAGCAGAAGATCCCTTGAGCCACTCACCAAACTTCTTAGGGACAGTGATCTCCCATACAGATGGGGATTCCCCACCAAAATGATAATAACCAAGAATGGCATTTAACATGTGGTTTCTTAGAAGAAGGTCTCACATTACTTAAGTCCTGGGGCATGTGTCCAGCAGAATCATCTTCTAGTCCTCAACAGGACACATCATATTAGCCCAGGACAGAACCTCTGTTACAACTATTGTTGCTCACTGCGGCTGAGACAAATCATTAGCCATACGCTTCTTTGCTATTTATTGTCTCCAATAATTATCATGTTGCTTGCTTCCAAGAAACCCATTTGTCTAGTAAAAAAAAAGTTTATAACATTTATCATGTTGCTCTAAGAAAAGAGGGGTAATGACTATGATACACAAAGTGTTTACAATTGTGTCCTTTAACATGATGATGAATGATGAAAGTGAAAGACATTCAGGGATTAGTCTATACTAATAGACTTGTACACATAGACCAAAAATGATTTTGTTTCATTTTTCATCCATTCATTTTTGGACAAATTTCATTTCCTGCCCTTTTGGTTCTGAGGAAATTTGAAGGGTTTTTTCAATTCGGAAACAAAATTGTCACTCACCTTCATTCACTTTCTCTCACACTCTCTCTTACAATCTCTCACACTCTCTCAATTTCTTACTACCTTCTCTGCCAACCCTGTGTCCCCAGCTAGTCTTGCCTGTTATTTTTCTTATGTATTGTTTCTTCTTTCTTGGTCCGCTTCTCCCCACTATCCACTCCATTATCCTGGACTCATGGAGAGGCTACGTGCATACCCTCTTGTCCAATTGGAGGAATGGGGGAATGGCTGTCCTAGTGGCGCACGCTGTGGCTCCTCCTTGTTGGGGAAGCACTCCAAGGGACCGGAATAATGCAGACGGATTTGCGGAGAATGTAATGTGCAGAAACGTTTCACTAACCACCACTAACGGAGATGAAGATTGTGACAGAATGACCTGTCATACAGGGCCCCAAGGTAGACAGAGATGGCTCCGGCCTGGCTGCATAACAAACATGACTCAAGCAGGAACTCCATTGTGTTAACAAATCCCATTAACAGGATTACTGCCAGGAGGATATTCAGTAGCCAAAGGGGATTAAAGGTTGGGTCGTCTACATGTACCTGTTTATTAATGTTAATTCAATTATGTGGATATATAAGGCTATGTTTTACAACAATAAAATGTTCCATTTGTTCTTCGCAATCATGGTGGTTGTGACTACTTTTGTGATCTAAGACAAAGATACATCTATTAGCCTTTTGAGGCTGGAGACTATCCTGGAGGGACAGACGAAGGATTCATAGGGTATCTATAACCCTAACTAAGCAACCCATTACAAAGATTTTTTAAGGAAAGGACAATCTCCCCACATTATCTTTCAACCCACTTCAATAGATGAAGTTAAGCTGCTCATAAAAGAAGTTAAAGTTGCATAAAGCACTATGCTTGGATGACTTTACCAACATGTATTACAAGACCTTTCAAAACATACTTCTTCTATATTGAGTTAAACTATTTGTTGTTACTATGACTCAACAAGCTTTTCCACAGGAGACGTTGGAGCCCAAACCAATCAAACCGAGAACAAAGTGCCCTAACTTCTGCCCAATTTCCCTACTGAATGTAGACATTGCTTGGCATAATCCCCCAACATTAATTGAAGTGATAGAGGGGATAGATCAAATATATATGATGGAACACATGTCACACTGACATTAATGGGGGACTGAGGTGGAGGTCTATCCAGTATATTTCGTGTTTTCTTATAAAATATTATTTTATTTATTGTAATATAATGTCTTATCAAAACATATGGGAAACAGAATAGGCCTTCTCCTCTGTGGAGGTTCTACCGTTATCATGATCTCATTTTTACCTATTATATAATTGTAATACAAGTCAAATCCATACATTTCCAGGCCAAGGCAAACCAAAGTTATTACTGTGGACATCCCTTGGCAGTATTTTAATGAAAAAACAAATCAGTGGTGCTTAGGGAGATAATGTTGTTTTGACCCATATATATTTTATATTTGACAGCTACAAAATGCAGTGTCCATTGTGTATTTTTGTCAAAGACCTGCATATATTATTTAACTAAACGCTTGTCAGGGAGGAATAAAGCTATTGCGTGCCTGCATGGGAAAGATAAAGGATGCTGCCAACAACTTGGACAAAGATCAGAATTAATCATAGCAACAGACTTGGGGAAGTTTTAAGATTGCATATATTACAGAGGTGTAGATTAGAAAGATGTAGGTGAAATGCTTATTTTGAGGTTGGCTGGTAATATGTACTGTGTAGTGAAATCTCTTAAGTATGCAGTGATCATAGTATTCCACTGATTTTATTTTTGTAGCAACAATTAATATGGGTGGTAATACGGCGAGATAAATAACTTTATGATTGTTGTTTTAATGGGAAACCATTGTAGGTCATTCAAAGAAGGAATTTAAACTTCACTACCCAATCATAATTCACATACGTTATAAGCTGTGAAGTGCAACTTAGTATTAAAGCCTCTATCATACCATATAGGTAAAACTATACTATGCAGGTTAATGGAGCTATGGAGGTCTGGAGAAGCTTCTTCTGCAGCAGAAGCTCACTGGGTTTTTACCATCATCATGAATAGTGAAGTCAAGGAGCTGAAACACAAACTATCCTGACAACTCTACTTTTAGTGACTAGACTTCTATGTAGCAGGACCTTTTCATACAGGTCCATAAACTTCAAGATTTAATCACTAAAAGGAGAGTTAGCTTCCAGGGAGTTCTGGTTTTAACTCTCTCACTTCATTATGAAGGGCCAAGACTGGTAATTTTCTCCAAAGTCAGTGACTGAGCTTGTCCTGTATAATTCATACCTAAATGAGACTTTGAAAAAAATTAATTATGCATTATAGAGGGCCTGCCAAGCTCTCGCTGCAGTTGAAGCTCACTGGTGTTGGCCATTCACGATGTATTGTAAAGTCAAGGAACTGAAACACAGCACTCATGCAAACTCTCATGCCAACTCTTTCTTTAGTGTATAGCCCCTTTGAGGATCACACTTTTTTTGAGAAGTGTCAGACATGCTTTTGTTTAAGACAAACTAGCTTATAAAGGTTGATTGGGTGTTGTTGCCAAACTGTAGTATCAATTCATTTAAGGCCATGATAGTAATAATAATAATATTATATAATATATATTATCTATATATAATATTTTATCTATATATAATATTTAATCATTTTTATCACATTTTCCGATTAGAAATAAATATGAACCAATTATATCAGATGACTGCAAAAATTTTTTTATAAAATAGTGTCTAGCCAAATCAGGGCAAAGTAACTGCATTGTATCAAAAAGACTGGTGGCTTACATCATAATATACTCTGATACCTATGTGGCAACTACTTTTGTTTGCAATTTGCAAAAGTTGCAGTTGTGTACTGTAGGAAATAGTAGCATCAGTTCTACTACACCTTCACATGCTTTCGCGTGATTTAATATAACATACTTTTTTCTTAATTGAGGTGCTGATATCTGCACACTATCATTCATTTGATGTATTTGCATTTGGTTTTTGTAGATCAGAAAGGTTTCAAAGACCAGATTCTGCTGAAGTGAGAAAGAAAGACACCCACAGTCAAGGCCACAGACCCAATAGTTCAGGTAAGCAAACAAATAATGCATATTTTGGCAAAATGTGCAAATGTAAAAACAAAATGGCAAAGTGTTAGCATAAATAGTAGTCAACTGTAGCAAAAATTACTTTCAAAATAGTTCTAGGTTATTATATTTTTTATAAAAGATTTGCAGTCAAACATGAAAACTACTTTTGTGCTTTGTGTAACATGTTATATTTTTTTCTATACATCTAAATTGTATATCATTTTGTGAGTTTGTTGTTGTTAAAGTATTACCAATTTTGGGAATTATGCATGCACAGAAAATGCAGTACATATTTATTTGATTGTGTAACTGTTGTAGAAGTTTCATGCATTAAAAGGTGGACCAAAACTGGTTGCTCTGTCATTATCATCCAGCTTAACCATAGGCAGAATATTTAGCTAAAAAAGATGGGCATTCACAGTTTTTTCAGCAAAATAATAAATAAATAGCAGAATAAGTATTTATTTTCCCACGGTATCATCATACTTATTCACTGCTTCTGTAACGTCAACTATTTTTTGACTTGTTATATTACTCAATATATCCTTATGGTCAGGGTGAGACTGGGAATTCAAATTGGCCCTGGCCCTGGCTAAAAGCCAATTAAATTATGTAAGTGGCTGTACCATAGGCGCTCACACTTTTGCAACATGTGTCCAGCTGACAGCCTCACAATACCATACAGAATCTTCTGCACAAGTAGGAATAAAGGTACGTAGCAGACAGCATCGAGCACTGGTCCATGAGGCATTTACCTGGTTTAGCCAATGGCCAGTCCAAGCTTTCTTATAGTTTGGCCAATGAATAGACCTCATGTAAGAACAGGGATTTCAGTGTGTGCTATGTCTAATCTTACTCTTCATTAAGCAACCTTTTATGCATATAACCATAACTATAATAAATACAATGCATCTTCTGTCATGTAGTTCTTATGGATTTAAACAACAAGTTAAACGACAGTCAGCGACTGTGTAGCCTTTCTGCTTCTGATATTGAAAGATACAAAAGTCATGTTGATGCTTACATGAAGACAACAAATGCATGTGAGTATTGCCAGTATGAACCTTTTGTACACGTTTTAATGAGATTGGTTAAAGATTAGAGATTTAACATTAAGCTCAAAGATCCATAGGTGTAGATATCACTAGGAAACTAATACATACACCCTGCGTTCACAGAAACCTTCAGCTCCATTCCAGGGACACTGAAGGTAATAAGTATTGCAGATTTGTTCTGTAACTAAACACATGCATATGCTAACATGCAAACACACTCAAACACCATATACCTACACACACTATCGCCTTCCTCTGCCTCACACCACTAACCCCAGGCTCACAACATACATTGACACATTGATACATTGACACCCACCTACATACCGTATTGGCTCGATTATAGGCCGCACCCTAAACGTTTGGTGCTTTTGTAAAGAAACATTTTTCTTATTAAAAAAACCCACTTAGTGCTGCCACTCTGCCCACCCCAGATATGCTGCCACTCAGTCCCCCCCCAAGGTATGCTGCCACTCTGTCCCCCCCGAGATATGCTGCCACTCTGTCCCCCACGAGATATGCTGCCACTCTGTCCCCCACGAGATATGCTGCCACTCTGTCCCTCCCGAGACAGGGGCAGGCAGGGGGACATCTACGCAATACGCGTAGACAACTTCCAGTCCCGACACTTCTGCCGTGGGAAGTGGCGGCAAGGGAGGTTGTTAAAGCACGTCGCGCAGACGTTCACTGGCTGCTGCGATGCAAGCATAAACAACCTCCGCTGCCGGCACGTCTGCACAATCTCCCTTGCCGGCACCACCCCCGTGGGAAGGCCCGGCAAAGGATATTGTTAAAGCACATCGAGCAGACGTGCTGGCAGCGGAGGTTGTTTATGCACATCACCGCAGCCGGTGAACGTCTGCATTATGCGCTTAGACAATCTCCCGTGCCGTCACTCCCCCCGTGGGAAGTGCGGACAGGGGAGGCTGTCTGAGCATATCAGAGAGTAGGATGCAAGTCCCCTGCAGCGCTGCAGGGGATCTGTATCCTAACCCTGCTGCCTGCCCGGCGCCCAGAACTGCATGTCCCGGGTGTCGGCGATACGAATTGCGCAATCCTGCGCTAGACCCCGAATATAGGCAGCACCCCCACTTTAATGACTTATAGTGGGGGGGGCGTGGTTTGGATGGCGATTGAGTAAGACACGCAGTGCCGGAGCTCCTCCAACTCTCAGCTCTATTAGAACGTGCTGCACACCTTTTTGTGGAAGTCTATTCTTTAAAATTCTAACCACTAAAAACATGGGTTCACAGCCTGGATGGTTGATTATTTTCCTTTTCATATGTTTTTATTTAGGGACTATTACTGAACATCTCTGCAAAACAAGTTCAGATGGATTCTCAAATACAATAAAGTGGGTAAGTTATACAGGTAAACATACACAGTTATAGTACTAGCTTTTATAGGAAGATCCAGATAGCAGAATAATGCATACACATTTTTTCAAGTTAAGTTAACATAGATAGCATAGAATGTGTCAGTTCGCTCAATTTATTAAAACTTTCCTTAGTCTCTAGCCTTATCTTATATTTAGGATACCCTTATGCCTATTCCATGCATGCATAAACTACTTCACTCTATTAACATCTATCATTTTGGCTGAAAGACTATTCCATGTATCCACTACATTCTCATTAAATTAATATTTCCTGATATTACTTTTAAACATTTGCCCTTCTAATTTATGTCCTCTTGTTGTGGTAGTATTTCTTCTTTTAAATCAACTCTCCTCCTTTATCATGTTGATTCCCTTAAGTATTTAAATGTTTCTATCAAAAACCTCCTGTCATGTCTTTCTTCCAGGCTATATATATGTTAACCCCTTAACGACAATCCACGTACATGTACGGGGTTGCCGTGCAACGGGTTAACGACAATGCCCGTACATGTACGGGCTGCCGTTAAATAGCTGCATCGCCACGATCGCGGCGTTTTCGCCGCGATCGGCGGCTTTGCAGCATCCACGGAAGCCTCCCAAGTGAGGCTGACCGTGGATCCGGGGAGGGCAGCCCTTGGCAGCCCTCCCCGGAAGAAAAATGGCCGCCGCCGCACCGATCATGAAAGATCGCGGCGGCGCCCGGCTAAAACAGCTTAGGAAGCGATCTGAATCGCTTCCTAAGCATAAATGGTGTTACTGACATGCCTCGATATCGAGGCATATCAGCAACACTACCCCCCTACCCCGATCGCCTTGTGATTGCTCCGAGGAGCAACCACAAGTGCCATCCTGTGAATGACGTTGCCGTCATTCACAGGATGGCATCAACAATAGAAATGAGTTCATAGAGGGTCTATCCAGACCCTCTTGTGAACTCTCGAGCTCCTCCTGCAGGTTGAATGCAGGTACTGCATCCAACCATGCAAGGTCAATGGAGCCCAGCTCACTAATGAGTGATTAGTAAAAAAAAAAAAAAAAAAAAAAAATTAAAAAAAAATTAAAAAAAAAAATTAAAAAAAATAAAAATAATATGGTAACATATAAAAATCCCCACTGTCACCAAAAAAAAAAAAAAAAAAAAATTAATAAGCAAGTCCTAAAATTCTTTATCTTTACAAAAATTCCAGCATGGAAAGAGTTAAAATATTGGCATTACAAATGCCCATAGGGTGTCTCGTATTAAAAAATGCATGAGTGGATGGGATAAATTGAATTGGCCGGGTTCAAAGGTGTCCCAAATATGGGACATGGGGGCAGTAGGATCAGATGTCTGAATGGCCAAAAAATACACACCTCACAAAGGCGGCCTTTTACCTCCCAAATAACCCAACAAACCCATGCATGTGGGGTATCACTGCGCTCAGGAGATGTTACTGAACACATATTGGGGTGTTGTTTGACAGGGACATATACCAGGAGCGATAAATTTATACCTGAAGTACAACGTGTGTGAAAAAAATACAAAAAAAATTTACTACCATAAAGTTTCACAAAGGCTGGTGGTAAAATTAGTGCATGGAAAGGGTTAAATTACCAGCATGTGAAATACCTTGGGGTGTCTAGTTTTTAAAAATATATGACTTGATGGGGTAAATTGCATTGGCCGGCTTCAAAGATACCCGAAATGGCACATGGGGGGAAGAATTACCAGATTTGGAAAAAAAGGTTTTGAAATAGCAAAACGCTACCTGTACTTATTGCCCCATAACGTGCAGAAAAAAGCAAAAAAACATAAAAACATTGGGTATTTCTAAACTCAGGACAAATAGTAGAATCTATTTAGCAGGTTTTTTCATTCGTTTTTGCAGATGAGTAAAAGTTTTTTGTTTAAAAAGTGAGAAAAAGTAATTTTTTAACAAAAAATCCCCATATTTTATCATTTTTTTTATAGTAAATTAGATGATATGATAAAATTAATGGTATCTAAAGAAAGCCCTGTTTGTCCTGAAAAAAACAATATATAATATGTGTGGGAGCACGAAATGAGAAAGAAGAAAATCACAGCTAAACAGGAACACCGAAAAATGTTAAAATAGCCATTGTCCCACAATATACTACGAGTAATAACCCCTATTGTCCTTAAGGGGTTAAAATCCTTTAACCTGTCCTGGTACGTTTCATCCTGTAATCCATGAACCATTTTAGTAGTCTCCAGTACTGCGCATAATACTCCAAGTGAGGTCTCACCAGTGCTCTGTACAGCGGCATGAGCACTTCCCTCTTTCTACTGCTAATACCTCTCGCTATACAACCAAGCATTGTGCTAGCCATTCCTGCTGCTCTATTGCATTGTCTGCCTACCTTTTATTCCTATTAAATAATAGTTAGTGTTAATTAAAATGGGATACGAAGCTGTCTCATACATGCTAAATGCAACATTTATTATGTATGTTTCCTATTTAAATTGTGCCACTGATACGAGCCACACGTGTAGTAATGTAAACTAAACATCTATTCTTATGTGCAATGCAGAACTCTGAAAGTACCAATGGCTCTGTGTGGCTACTACTCCCTGATGAGATATGGATCTCCATACTTTCCAACCTGTCTCACAAAGACCTCTCAAATGCTGCTCAAGTATGTCAGAGATTTCGATATATCGCAAACGACAACAGCTTATGTGAGTATCCTTTAAAAGGAAACCCCTCTAGCTATAATGGCTAGGGTAGCTAAGGAGTGTTTTATTTACCCATACAATCTGGCAATTTGCCTGCCAGTGTGGACCTAATATGCATCCATTCTCTCAGGAGCATTGCAGGCAGGAGCACAGTGTAATGTTCTGCTTACTACAGGCAAAGCTGTGACTATGCTCATCCAGGACGTGCCCCTGCCAAAAAAGCAATGTACAATTCCTGCTGATGATTTCATGTGTGTCTGTGAGACATTGTAAAATAATGTATGAGCTCATGTAAAGTAATTTGGAATACCCATGAATGGATGTAAGATGCACATGCACATGTAATGAGAGCTATATGCTGGCTTATTCTCTGAGGTATGACCTCAAGGTGACCATGCAGTTCTAACAACATATACAATTATTAAATCTATGTGAGCTGTACTGACAATGAGAGGGTTAGTGTGTGTTAGTGTATGGTGTCAAACTGTGTGTAAATGTTTAGTGTAGTATGTGTGTGTTACTGTATGGCTTCAGAATGTATGTGTTACTGATTGGTGTTAGCTTGAGTGCTTGTCAGCATATGTGTGCATGCATCTATTACACTAACACGCACTCTAACACCATATAGTATGTGTTAGCACACCCCTTTTTGTAAGTGTTTTTAAAATACCAAAACAGTATTATGCATATATTAAAGTAGTAAATAAAATAATGAAAAATATAATATTTAAGCAAAATACATTGACATTTTAGATGATATAATGTTTAAAATAGGGTACATATTTATTGTGTGTAAACAGTCTTGGAATGATATATACTTCTACTGTATAAACATGTTTGCGGAACTGTTTGTTGCAGAAATTTGTACAGACTAACATTTAAAAGTGAAACAAACAATATGTTTTTTAAGTGTAAAATATACAGTAAAAAATGCACTGCCATATGCACCTGGTTGTTTCCCACAAATAAAGCTATTTTTATAACTGTATTTACTTAGCTCAGATGTTAAACATCACAAATGACACATAGAGATATTTATATGCAATGTTTTTGAATTCTAGCATGTGTTCTGTAGACATTTTGTAAATAATAAGGGACTAATGTGGGAATCTTCAGGAGTTGTGGTTTCAACTCATAGACATTGCTATGCATTTTGAAGAATTCACTCTTGTTAGTCTCTCCTGCAAAAACAGGACAGTGCAAAAAATCTTACCAATTTAACTATACATTATGAAGGTTCAGCTCAGCTAGGAAGAACTCACTTGGGTTGGTCCTACTGTATTTCATGCATAAAGAAGTCAGCTACAGTGGATATAAAAAGTCTACACACCCCTGTTAAAATGCCAGGTTCTTGTGATTTTAAAGAATGATAGATAAATCATGTCAGAATCTTTGAGGGGGGGGGGTCTCACAATAACCTGGTCTTATAACCATCTTATAACTGGGGCTGTGGCTGTGTTCAAACTCATGTTAAATAGAAGTCATTACACACATGCCATAATTTAAAGTGACTCTGATTAATCACTATTAAGTTCAGCTGTTCTATTAACGTTTTGGAATGGCTCAGCCAGAGCCCAGACCGGAATCCTATTGAACATGTGTGGGTGATCTGTGCACAAGATATGTCCTTGCAAAGAAGAGTGAGCGTACATTGCCAAAGACAAAGAAGAGTGGGCATATATTGCCACGTCAAGATGTGTCATGCTAATAGACTCCTACCCAAAACGACTGCTTGCTGTAATAAAATCAAAAGGGGCTTCAGCAAAGTATTAGTTTAAGGGTGTGCACACTTATGCAACCAGGTTATTGTGAGTTTATGTATTGATTTATTTTCAACTCAAAGATTTCAGCTTGTTTTGCAATTGAATTATTCACGTTATAGTGGAAAAAGTTCTGACATTATTTACCTTTGTCTCATACTTTAACATCACAAGAACCTGGCATTTTAACAGAGGGTGTGTAGACTTTTTATTTCCACTGTAATTGAAACTGCAACTCCAACCAGTATACCTTTTTCAAACTACCATATATCTGCACTTCTTTAGAAGTTGTCTTTAAAATGACAAAAGATCATAACTAAGACTCACCGGTGCAGCATCTCACACCAGATCCCCAAATTACAATGGAAGCAGTCATTTTGATTGAATGTTTATTCCTTAAATATTGGTTGGCTTGTCAGATTTAAAAAAAAAACATGATTTTTATTTATGGCTACCACTGAGCCAGTATTTTAACAGCGGGCCAGTAATAATATAGGGCCAATACTTACCATATGGAACTTTTACCAGAGTTGGTATAGTCTCCAGAAATGTCAGCAGCCATCATTTTTGCCCGTCTACACCTATAATCTTCTGCGGGTGGTAGTCATACTACAGTCAGCTTGATTGGAGCAGGATGATGGTCGGAAAACTGAAATTGTTTTTAATTCCAACCAACTTGGGTAGTGTCTGGTAGTATCAGTGCAGTGGTACAGGCAGATACCCCACTCTATATCTTTATCCATCTTTATTGCATTGGGAATTCAGTTGGAACGGTTATTTTTTTCTTTACTGCCAGTTTGAGGCAAATGTTCAAAAATTGTCATTTGGGGAAAAAGCTGTAGTAGGTCTGGTTCAACTTTTACAAATACCAGTGTATGAATAAATAAAAATACACTATGGCAACTAATTGAAATTATTTTTATGACTAAATAGTTTTAATGAAGTTGGAGATTCCATCATTAAAACAAATGAGGAAAACGGATAAACACTGACATCTGTGAGTACAGCACAGCAATAACTGTAGATTGCTTCTTATAGTGGCACAATACAACGTCAATATATACATAAAACATAATTATAATATTCATAATTTTCAGGTATGAAATAGCTATATATGAATACTGGATTAGATGGAGACGCTTGGACATCCCAAGCATATTGTCTAATAAACCTTCAGAGCAACTTGAAGACTCGAAGGGGTTTTTGAAAAAGTAGCTGGCATGAAATGAAATAATAAATGCATAAGCATAACATGGTCTATTAAAACACAGTCATCCTAAACATGATGGAAAATGCCTTCTTCTACCTCAATGAAACTATTAAAGATGCTCTGGGTGTTTCTGCCCAGAGCGTCCAAAGGCCAGTTATGTCATATGTGACACTGCGCTTATATGTCACTTGATATGATATGTATGCCATGATGTATGACACTTTTCAAGTTAATGGAGTTGATCACAAGGTATTTGAATAACTCTTAGAAGAATGGTTGATTGTATCACGTCACTGCAAAATCAGACTGTTGAAATCAGACAATTACTGAGCAGACCATAACAAAAAAAATGTTGCTAACATATTTCACATAGGAGAATGAAGCCATTGTACCAGTTCAAATGTGTCTGTAGTGTATTGCTACCTGAAAAAAGAGTTCACAAATCCGGATTTAAAATTCCAACTTTACATTTTTGTATTTCCACAATATATTTATTTTACTGGAACATTTAATAGTAATACCCTGATAGGATAATTATAAAATGTACTTACTCAAAGTATTCAAATCATCAGACTCAAGTAATTTTAATATGACCTATATTCAAATGTTAGAAGCAGGAATTCTTCCTTGTTTTATAGTAAAATAGCTCACAAAGTCGTGTGTGACCGGGCCTCTGGGAAGCTGGCATGGGCTCAAGTTAGTTCTGTTAGCATGGTGTTCCTCGAATGGCAAATTCCAGAACAAACATTAACACCTTGAACAAACAAGTCAGGTAATCAGAAGAATCAAAGGCCTGCGTCAGTATTGCAGATTGGCTGTTCTTTGCACAAAGTGTTTGTCTCTTGTAAAAGTAATACTGGTATTCTATGGCGAATCGCGCGTCTAGGTCAGGCTTGATAAATTCATAATGTTTATAAGGGTTGCATGGTGACCGAGCAGCCTGTCAGCAGCAAACAATAATGTCCTTTGGGTGGATTGAAAGGCAAACAATGAAAAAGAAGTCTAACATATTACGTTCTAAACTCAATGAGCCTGTACTGGAAGTTCCCCGATGTGTTTCATGACACATGTTAACATTCCCTTAGTAGGAATGCGTAGTCTCTGTTAAAACCATTGTCTGCTTAAAGTATATCATCATGCATATTAAGGAACATTTTGGCAGTGAAAGGTACATTACATCCTGTTAATCAAGAGCTTTCACGAAGAGTATGTATAGTATTGTTGTTTGTTAACTCATTAACTCGTTGACGTGTCTGGCAAGATTCCCAACATCAAGTAAACCTGTGTAGATGTTTGTTTTGTCAGAATATCTAAATTGCTCAGTGACCAAGGATGAGACAAAATCACAGGTTCTATGTTCAGATGGATTTATTTCTAATACAAAACATGCATATATGCGGTACCAATCAATGACAGATCATAGCAACTGGATGATGGAACTTGGATGTTATAGGCTCTTGATTGGAGGAAAAAGCTTAAACAGGATAGGTAGGGCAGAGCATAGAGGTGACTTACCAACAATATCATTTAGGGTGAATTTATAACCTTATATGGCAATCTCTACACTGATAGATGTATGTATGATTAAACACATGTTCTTTGCAGTAATGGTTCATGTATGCCTAATGAGGACATGTATATTGAACAAAGAAAACATAGATTTCTTTTACTCACTGTGGGTATTTTTTTACTGGGCCACCTAGCTGAACCTGCCCTTTTTGGCTTACTGTTACCACCTCTCCCCTGACTCATAGACATTTTTAGCAGTGGACCATTTTTATGAAGGTTAAATCTCCTGTCCAGAATACTGATTCATTTCTTAAATAATGCGTCCCCTACAGTGCAAAATGTATTTTATACAGTATACAGGAATACATGTACATCAGAACAGAAAAAAAAATTGACCTAGTACAAATATGCAGAACGTGATTATAACAGTAAAACTAGAGGAAGAGAGACATTGTATAGAAAACACCTAAATAAAGAGCTCTCTATATAACTCAGCATTGTGGCTTTGATTAATTGTTGCAGCTGCCATTAATAGATATGGCCAATTGAGTACATAAGCTAGGCTTGGTTGTAAAAAGAATTAAGTTTTATTTGAAATCTTTTTATTTTAGGGAAGCTTATCAACATTACAAATTGCCATTCTTTGAATAATGACTGCTTGGCGAATATAGGCCTCCATCAACCAGAGTCCTTGACACTGTACCGCTGCCATGATGATGCCCAAAAGATTACGGAAGGTGGTTTTGAAAAGCTGTTTCAGAACTGCAAGGACTCTCTCACGGTAAAGTCATTACACATTGCTTTTACTATTTTGTGTATGTAAAACATGTTTCTAGCCACAAAGATATTTAGTATATGCAATAGTTAGAAAAAATATATATTTTTTAAATATACAATTAATAAGTAAAATGAGTAAATTCGTCCAAGAGAAGATGGAATTGTTAGTCAACGGTAATATATTTTATTGGGACAAAAATAGAAAAAATATATTCAGGGGATTCTGAAGTAGAGAACTCTACTTTTTCTGTATTGGCCCAATAAAATTTATCATCTTTGACTAAAGACTAAATATAGTTTTACACTTGTTCTTGTTTAAAGAACAACCATGTGATTTTTTTTTTATAATTGACCTCTTAGTACAAATATTTTCAGGCTGATGGCAAGTTCACTTGTTAGCATGCCCCTGACCCAGACAGTTGCAAACAGCGTTCAGCGCACAAACCTAGCAGTTCTACCTGTCAGGAGGCAAGTAGCAGATGTCACATTGAAAGACAAAGAAAGCTAACACTGTTAACTTTACTGACCCCTGAGAAGAAAATAAACAAGTATCACTAACCCCTTGATCTAGTTATAGAACTTTCAATATATAGGAATCCTGTTATGGAAAAAGTGTATTAAGAGTAGTGACATACTTGCAACCATCAATAAGCAAAGCTTCTATGTAAAAGGGGTAAAAGGGGTAATATGAAAAGCTATGTATACAGTAAGCTGTTATACAGTAATTATGTTAAGACTGTTGCTGAGTCAGACACTGCAACAGTGAGCACTACATGCAGTTCTTGGGGGACAAAATAAATTTTATCTTCATGTCCTGCTCATTGCTCCTAGGTCTGACTGTACGATGGGCTTCTGCTACTCATGACTCTCTCTTCCCTAGTTTATAAAATGCATTTGTTACAGGCCAATTCTAAAGTCGTCGCATGAAACTCCTGAAGTGTACCACCAAACAAGTTACCTTTAGTTGCCATTTATGTTATAAAACTGGAGCATCAGCTTATTAGTGCCAGGGATTGAATACTCCTCTTTAGGTATAATCTATAGGTGCTGATCGAACATGTTGTTGAATTGTTTCATGCCAGTGGTGGGCACTGCCTTTAGTTGGATATTAGATGCATAAAGGTGTTACTACCATGTAATCAGTTGCATAGGACTCTACATTAACCGCTTTCTTTAGCTTTTGTGTATGTAAGAGGCAAGTGATGATTAAGTTATGCATGTATGTAATGCCCCATAAGCAGCAATGACTTCTACAAGCCTTGTAACGGACACTGCTGCCCGTGCATACCTGTAGAGAAGTTGACATGAAGGCATGTAAATATTATCATTGGTTGCCTTTTATAGCCGACAGGTGGCTGCCATTAGTTTCTCCCGGTCTATGAATTTTCTGGTCAGTGAAATACAGCCGTGCCTGAAAAAAAATACAGCTTTGATCTCAAACCTACCATTGTTTCCCTGGGTTTCTCTGCTGATCTGATTACCCATAAGGTTTCTTGAAGAAATAAAAAATCCAAGCTAAGTTCTACTGCTCATGTACTTAAACTTTTTTTCAGAGTAGTTAACATAAAATCAATTTGCATAAAGGGAATATTATCTATCCTTTTGCAGGATATTTAAATTCTAAGAGGATCGTAAATTCTCCATCAGAAAAACATAAAATTAAGGGTGACGCAAGTAGCTGCCTAGTCCGGTTCAGGATTGTATCTTGATTGGTTTCTTGACGATTGTCAGCCTCAGGTCACTGAATGAAAGCTAACACGTTAGTGTGCTGGATCATGGAAATGGAAGGGGTGTAGCAACTCCTCTGAATGTTAATGTTAATGGGAATTACCATATTTGCTCGATTATAAGACGACCCTGATTATAAGACGACCCCCCAAATCTGAATATTAATTTAGGAAAAAAAGAAAAAGCCTGAATATAAGACGACCCTATAGGAAAAAAGTTTTACCAGTAAATGTTAATTCATGTAAACTATTTTTTTTTTATAAAGCTATGATTGAGAAAAATATTTTGGTTTTATTTCCTTCTATTTTCCAACCTGCCCCCAAAGTTATGCACATCTGCCCCAGAAATGCCTTATACCCCCTATATGCCACTGTGCCCCATGATATGCCTTTTAACCCTATATGCCACTGTGCCCCATGTTATGCCTTTTGACCCCCTATGTGCCACTCTGCCTCCAGAAATGCCTAATACCCCTATATGTCACTCTGGCATTAAGGGGGTTAAAAGGCATATTATGGGGCAGAGTGGCATATAGGGAGGTTTAAGGCATTTCAAGAGGCAGAGTGGCGTATAGAGAGTTAAAAAGGCATTTCTGGAGGCAGAGTGGCATTAAGGGGGTTAAAAGGCATTTCATAGAACGCTCTGCCTCCAGAAATGCCTTATGCCCCCCATTTAACACATCCCCCACCCCCCACCCCCAAACTTACTGGTGCTTCTGACTCCCCTGTCATGCAGCCGGGGCACCGGTGCGGGGAACTCTGATCTCTGACAGCCGTGGAAGGTCTGCGCGATGGACGCAGACAACCCCCGCTGCTAGCCACACCTCCTTCCGGCTGCAGTGTAAGGCTGTATCTACACACTGCCCCGGCTACACACCGGGGACTGAAAAGTACCGGTAAGTGGGGCGGGGAACACACAGGAGGATCCAGGTCCCCTGCAGCTGCGGGGGATCTGGATCTTAGTCGTCTCATAGTCAGACCTATTTGAGGTATTTGTTAAGCTGCAAGTGCAGGTAAGTTGGTTAAATTGAAACTCGCTGTCTAACCTCATAGTGTAAAACTTGTTTGGGAGAAAAAGACACCCTACCATTTAGGGCCCATTCTTTGATGATCCGCACCCCCCATGAATTCTCATCTTTGGCCCATGGAAAAGGAACACCCATAAATTAAAAATGATAAAAAGCTGGCTGCCGCAAATGTGTTTTTTAAAAAATGGTAAACTGATTATAAAGTGTTAAAATGCATTCAAGTCAATGGGCCCCATTCAAGTGCTCACCCGTCTCCCAGCCTGCACAGGATGGTTAATATATGTGCTGGGGATCAAAAGATTTTAATGCAATTATTAATTTAAAAAAATCATATATATATATATATATATATATATATATATATATATTTTTTTTAACCTAATAAGGGTGGTTAATATATGTGCTGGGGGATCAAAAGATTTTAATGCAATTATTAATTGTTTTAAAAAAAAAATAAAAAAAATATATATATATATATATATATATATATATATATATATATATATATATATATATATATTTACCCTGATTAGGATGGTTAATATATGTGCTGGGGATCAAAAGATTTTAATGCAATTATTAATTAAAGAAAAAAACTCATATATATTTTTTTTTAACCTAATAGCTAATATTTTGTGAGTTTAAGGTGAGGGCAAAAGAGTTTTGATCCAGTTAATATGTCCTTGCCCAAAACTGAAAGCCACAAGCACTCACAGGCACTTGCAAACAACTTTTTTCAAGCGTTAGCATGTCACCTCAACTGAGTTTGGTCAGTTACATTAACCTTCAACAGAATACTCAAGTTCTCAAAGTACCTTAAAGTAAGAGCAGTACTGAATACAGCTTTGAAATATTTCATAATGAATCAGACTGAAATTTTGCAAACTCTATATGGAGCATTACTCCTTGTCGTACATACGTTTATTTGGCTAAGCACAGAACAGACGTCATCACTGTGTAAAACTAGACTATAAGAGCATGTCTTAGGCTAAGCACAGTAATTACAGCCTCGCCCATGACATATCCACTGAAGTTTGAAGAGCTTTCACGTGTTTGTTTACAAAAGAAAACCACATCCTGGAACCATACCTGGCAGCGTGTGAGATTATGCAGGTTATTACTGAGAAGCAAAAGATGTCACAATGCAGTTAGTTTGAAAGTAGACCTAAACTTTATAGAACTGTTCATCAAGCCAGTGAGTTTATTGTGTACGCTCTTTGTCTGCTACTGATCTTTTGATTTAAATATGATTACCTTATACTATCTAATGAATATGGCTATTCATATCATAATGATAAGAAATAATTGAACTACTAAAGAATTACTTGAGTTTAATTACATTCTAAATGCCAGAGCACCCCTTCTTATTTACTTCCCATTATTTGGTTAATAGGCCTATCATTTATGACTAGAATTGGAATAAAAATGAATTTTCAAAAGTATTGTTCTATTTTCTTTCTTTATATAAAATATATCTTCAGACAGCTGCATATTAGTCATTTCTAGCTGTGGTTCTTGGCCTAATCTACTAGACAAATGCCATGACTTCTTATTATTATATTGCCTGCGGTAAACAATAGAATGGCCCGGTCTTACTCATTCAGTTGGACGCTCTCACTGATGAAAGTCTATGGAGGAAAATATTTCATTGCATGCGCAGGACTTTATAAGCATTTACATGAGTAATCAAGGAGAAGCAAGGAAGTCATTCAAAACATCATATGACTTTCTGATGACCCTTTTCATTAATAGGAATGTGGAAACAACAAGAGGTCATCCATTTGGACTTGAATAAAGCAGCAAAATTGGTTCATTAGAGTAAGATGTAGAACTCACTGCTTGGCTATGTGATTTCTTTAAATCAAGTATATAGAGGGATATAATTGGCTATATTATAATTGGCTATTAGTTTAAGCTTATTTATCCAGCGAGAACATGATTGCCAATTTGGAGTCGAGAAGGGATGTTTTTCCTTTTTCAGGCACAATTGGAAATTGCTTCAATGTGGATTTTTATGCATAGTTCTGGATCACCAGCAAGATTGAACATGATTGACTTGTGTCTTTTTCAACCTAAATTACTGTGTTACAACAATAGCAAATACTAGTCTGGAAATGGGCGAGCTCAGTTCTTAGGAAATATAAATAAGGTTCAAGTGGTGCTCAACATATAATGGGTTACTCCGAATCACAATCAGCAGTGCACAGAAACAAGAGATAGATTGTCGGCACTCAGGAACCAGGCTTCATATATATATATATTTATATATATTGTCTGATCCATAATCCCATAAAATCATCTCAAAATAGTAGAAGAATATCAAAATGTAGAAAAATAGAAAAGTAGAAAAAATAATATACCGTATTTTCCGGCGTATAAGACGACTTTTTAACCCGTGAAAATCTAATCAAAAGTCGGGGGTCGTCTTATACGCCGGGTATACTTACTTACCGAGCCGGACCGGAATCTCTAGGGGAGGGACGAGCGGAGAAGCCGCCTCCCCTGGGCTGGTCTTCAGGGCCGCGCCGAGGTAGCTGCAAGATCGTGATCTCCCCAACTAGCCCTGATCAGCGGGCGCCCGATGAGCAGGGCTGGTTGGGGAGATCACGACCTCCCTCTAACTAGCCCAGCATTAGGGAGCTCGAGGTCTGGCACTTCAGACCTTGGCTTCCGTGCTCCCTAATCAGTAGGCGCTGGCTATTGATGCAGAGTGCGGGGATGACATCATGTCCCTGCGCTCGGCATCAATTGCCGGAGCGTAATGATGAGGGAGCAGTAGAGCAGAGGTCTGAAATGACAGACCTTGCGCTCCCACAACTGGATGGAAGACAGAAGATGAGAAAGGTAAGAGATGGGGAGAAAGGGGCAGTGTATGTCTCTATATGTCGGTGTGAGATGGTCAGTGTATGTGTATGGTCAGGTGTGTGTAAGAGCAGTGTAGGTATTTGTGTGTTTGTAAGCTGGTGTGTGTGTGTATATACTGTGTAATATATATATATATATATATATGTGTGTGTGTGTGTGTGTAAATGCAGGGGTGTGTGGTGAGGGCAGTGTATAAATGTGTATGTATGGACAGGCGTATGTTAGTATGTGTAGATATATATATATATATATATATATGTGTGTGTGTGTGGGCTGTGTATGTGTATGGACAGGTGTGTGTAAGGGCAGTGTATGTGTATATGTGTGTGTGTAAGCTGGTGTGTACGTGTATATGTATGTAAAGGAAGGGGTGTGTGAGGGCAGTGTATGTCTATACGTGTGTGTGTGTGTGGACAGGCATATGTTAGGGAGAGCTGACCCACCCAATCCAAGTAGGCTTTGTATACAACAACCAGCCAATCACTGGTAAGGTACATCGCTTGCCGTGATTGGCTGGTTGTTGTATACTTGGTAGAGGGGTAGTCTTATACGGCGAGTATAGCCCAAACTCTATATTTTAACTGGAAAAGTTGGGGGTCGTCTTATACGCCCAGTCGTCATATACGCCGGAAAATACGGTATGTAAATAATACTCATAGCAGACAGGGCATTATCAAGCGGAAGGTTTTAAGTAGAGCCCTACACGGGACTGTTTTCTTAATCCCGCTCCTGCTCGCTCCCGCTGAATTTCTGACCATTACCACCTGCTCCCGCAACGTGTGTGTTCTATTCCCGCCCGCTCCCCCACTATGTGTCCAATCCTGCCCGCTCCCACAACATATGTGTCCAATCCTGCCCGCTCCCACAAACATCATTCACAAACATTCATTAATTTATTGATATAATCATTCATTCCCTCATTCACAGATACTCATTCATTCCCTCAATCACGCATACTCGTTCATACAAACTCCCTCACCCCCTTACCTGAACTGCAGATTTCCCGTGCACTCCCGCAAGGCTGCCTTTACGTTGCTCGCACACAGCATCTACTGCAGGTACTGCTGCACCTACAACTACACATTAAACTACCTCAATTCTTAATCATTATTAGACTAATAATATAATAATGATATAAGACTAAGAATAATAATAACAACATTATGTACACATTTATGGCTACATTATTGAAGTGACTGAGATTTTTTATTTAATCTTATTGAGGGTGCTTTAATCTAACCAGACACATGTTGGTTTTGATGTATACTCAATGGATGTTGGGCTGTGATTACGTTGAATATTTTACTAGTTTGTATGAGTTTAGTGTGCAGCTGCATTTTTTTAAACGTCTTGTTTTCGGACGGGTCCTTCAACCAAACTGATGGTTCATGTGTTTACATATGTGTTTTATTTTCCCAGGAGTTAAAGATAACAAACTGCAGTGGCCCAAGCTTTGAAGGTGATACAATATTGTTTAATTCTAGTAAATACTGCAACAAGCTGACTGCAGTGGACATTAGCTGGACTTCAGCCAGTGACAAAGGTGTGATTGCTCTAGTTGACTCATCTGCTAAGTAAGTACTTTTGGAAGATCCATATAACTAAACTGCTACATACTGCAACGTGTTTTATGGGAAATGATCCCAGTATAAGTCCCAAATGGTTTTTGAAAACCGGATTCCCTGTGAATCAATGCCAGCCAACACAGCCTAAAAAATAGCTCTTGCTGTATTCAACAACAGAAGAGCTACAGTACTTTTTAGCTACCCTGATCCATAAAGAAAGGATACTGACTCCAATCAAAATTCCCCTCTGAACAAAACAGCAAACTTAAGACCATCTTTAAATTTAAATTAGCACTCACTGTAGAAGTTATTCCGCCCAGAACTCTAGAAAGGGAACCAGGAGCATCAGGTATGGACAGGTAAGTACGGTTATCGAGTCTGAAGGCAAAGTCTATATGATAGCCAGAGGTCTGGATCACAGTGTGATCAGTGCAGGGGAGTTCAGAGGCAAGAGAGTGAAAAACATTGTTTCTCCCTCTTCCCATGAATGGAAAAAAGTGTTATTTTTTAATAAAGTATAAATAAAGAACAAAAAATAAATAATGTCTTGAGCACAATGATGTCACTGGCAGGGCGCCATGGTAGCAGGGGCGCCTGCCCGGGACTTAACTTAAAACATCGGGTTTTTTTTAAAACTTTATTTAACATTATTCATGTTAAATAAAGTTTAAAAAAAAACCAAAAAAAAACCGATGCTTTAATCTAAATCCCGGGCAGGTTCTCAACAACCGCTCGGCGCCCCTTACTCTCCGTGACTCCGTCGCGATGCCGGCATCTCATGTTGAGCGCCGGACTATTCCGGCGCTCAACATGAAATGCCGGCACCGCGGCAGAGCGAGAAGACGGATGCCTCCCGCTCTCACCGCAGGACTCCGGCAACAAGGTAATTGAGGGGGTGTGTAGTTTGAAGGGGCAGAGGGGGTGTGTGTAGTTTGAAGGGGCAGAAGGGGGGGTGTAGTTTGAAGGGGCAGAGGGGGGGTGTGTAGTTTGAAGGGGCAGGGGGGTACATATATACATAAGATCTTAAAGGGATCTCTATCCATATTCCACTAAAGGCAACCCTTAGCAAACCACTGAGGCAAATGTCTTGCTTTTCTTTGAAAAAGTGAAGATACCACCAGCTAGAATAATCTTTATCTGATCGTAATATTTCTTGCCAAATTACATATAATTAATAAGTAGTATTCTACTTAGCTTTAACGCAATTTTGTCATTTTAAACTCCATGGCACATCCAGCTTTAGTAAATGGTCTTTTTTTTTTCTTTGTTGCAGCTTAAAATCTCTGTCTGTGAATGGCTGTAAAATCACTGACTGTGCAATTACTTCATTAGTGAAAAAACATGCAAAAAGGTAGGTATTATCTAAAAGGATAACATTATCCTTTATGCTCTTTGCGTTTTACTTTTTAACAAAACAAACACAAGAACAAACCGGCAATGCAGATTGGCAGATCGGGTGCTGTACTGTGAGGCTACTTGCTGGATATGCCTGGACACATGCTACGCGTGCATAACAACACAATAGATACCCAGCCGGTAGCCGTATTAATGTTTTCTGGTGGCCGCTGGCCTTAAAGTACCGCCCTGTCATCGCCAGTCCAGTCCTGCTCAATCCTACTAATAGCTGAATGAGTGTGTCATAGTGTAACACACCAATAAGATGAATAGTGATATGTGAGTATACTGTAGTAAATATTTGTGGATTAGTTTGTACAGTATATATAAAATCATTTGACTGAAAATGTATTCATTCACATAACATGAATTCACATAAATAACATCACTTCACTTTTTGCAATTCCTCCCATACCCCCTCTTTAGGCCTACAAACATTGGCAGTTATAGATGAACAATAAAAGTACTACTGGCCAGTACTGAAGTTATTAAAACTGCGCTTACTCCATTAAACAGTGCTTGTTTTCTCTGTGCTTATGTACTACACTATGACACATACAGCGCCCTCCACAAATACCGACACCACTGGTAATTATGAGCAAAGAAGGCGGTGAAAATTTTTCTTTATTATTTAACCTTTTGATATTTTCTTCAAACAATACAAAAAAAAACCATTTGCAAACACAACCCAGGTTTATCCCAAAATAAATAAAAATTGGTAAGTATATGCGTGCCACAATTATTGGCACTTTTGTGGTCCATACGCTGTGCTACCTCTCTTTGCCAAGATAAGAACTCTGAATCGTCTCCTATTATGTCTGAGGTTGGAGAATACATAGCAAGGGATCTGAGATGATTCATCCATACAGAATCTCTCCAGATCCTTCCAATTTCAAGGTCAACACTGGTGGACTCTCCTCTTCAGTTCACCACAAAGGTTTTCTATGGGGTTCAAGTCAGGGGACTGGGATGGCTGTGGTAGGACTTTGCTTTTGCGGTCAGCAAAGCATTTTTTGTTCATTTTGATGTATGTTTTGGATCATTGTCCTGCTGGAAGATCCAACCATAGCCCATTTTAAGCTTTCAGGCAGTCAGGTGTTCATTTCATATTCATATTTCATTCCTAACAAAATGTCCACGTCCTCTGGCAGAAAAACAGGCTCAAAACATTGAAGAGCCACCATCATATTTAACCGTGGGCTTGTGACGTTACAGGCGAACTTCCACTTTAAATGGCCATTGGAGTGGAACTAAAAACCTCCATTTGTCTAAATAAGCATAGGGATTTTGGCATAGTGCGATTTCTATGAGAGCAGATTTCTTTGTGTATTGGGTGCCAATATTTGTGGAAGGCACTGTACCTTGTAATGCTGCACAGTGAGTAGCAAAGGAAGAATTTTGAGTAGGCACTAGAAATAACAAATAAGAGGGACACCTCTTTATTCTACCATCACTGTGTGGCCACTATGGATGTAGGGTGGTTTAAAGTTTATTTAGCTAATCTCTTGTCCAGGAAGACCATAGTTTCAGCACATATGGTACACAACCGTTTCTCAAGCCATTAGACTTCTACTTGCTAGTTGGTCCTTGGGCCTTTCCAATGCCAACATGAATTCATTCATGTAAAAAGTCGACATTTCGACCCCTTATTCTCCTTTGAATATGACAGAAAGGATTCCATTTCACTTTAAATTACAGGTTTCATGTAATGGAAAACGTTTTTTTAAGAATGCCCATTTAAGAGTAATAAGAGTACTAGAAAATGGAGTGTTCTTATTTGTGTACTAACAATATAATTCACTAATATTGTAAAAATATAAACTCTACCATTTTACCCATTATTTTCTGTTTACTTCTTCAACTAATGGATGCATTGATTGCTTTTTTTGTTTGATGTATTTGGCCATAACATCAGTATTCATCCCATACTTCATACTTTGATTAGAAGTATGTCTGACTCATTGCTCTTTGTTTAAAGCTATTTCTCTCCGGAGCATAATAGGTCTGACTTAGAAAAACACACAATTATACTAGACATTTCATATTCACAAATATTAAAAGATATAGGAAGGTTTACGAATTCACAATATTATTTGTAAAAAGGTACCATAATAATGTAATTTACTATTTGAGGTCAAATCATCAGAGCATAGCATCATCAGAATAATTCAGAAAGTACTTTAACATTTCAAGTGCCAAATACTTTGGGGCACTCCAGCACTCCAAACATTAAGGTCAACAGATCTATACCATATGACCAAAAGTATGTGGACACCCCTTAAACTTGTCTTTAAAAGGTCATAGAATGAAAGCTTTTCCACAAGTCAGTTCATTAAATGTCTGCTCTTCCAGATCTGCCCCAGTTCATTGTGCTATTATTGAGTAACAACAGCTCAGCCTCGAAGCGATAGACCATGCATGCTCACAGAGTGGGGTCGCTGTGTGCTAAAGCTCGTAGCACTGTAAAGTTTGGTAGAGGAGGGGAAATGATCTGGGGGTGTTTCTCAGGGTTTATACTAGGCCTCCTAGTTCCATTGAAGAGTAATGTTAATAGAACAGTATTCAAAGACATTTTTAGACAACTATATGCTTCCAACTCTGGACCAGTTTGGGGAAGGTCCTTTCCTGTTCCAGCATGACTGTGCCTCTGTGCACAAAGCAAAGTCCATAAAGACTTGGTTTGACAAGTTTAGTGTGAAGGAACTTAAGTGACCTGCACAGAACCCTGGCCTTGACCCCATGGAAAACCTTTGTGATAAAATGGAACACTGATTGTGAGTCATACCTTCTCTTCCAACATGAGCGCCTGACAAATGTCACTCCAAAATGATGTGTAAAACCTTCCCAGAAGAATAGAGGCAGTTATAGCAGCACATGAGAGGCAACTCCATATTAATGCCCATGGTTGTGGAATGGGGAATACGACAAGCTCATATAGGTGTGATGGTCAGGTGTTCACATACTTGTGATCATATAGCGTATATCAAGGCTGTTTGATTTACCTTTCAGATGTTTTGGTTCGTAGATTAATTAGAGTTTGATGGAGAAACCCAATGTTGGTTACCATGCCATATTGACACTAGGAGAAAATGGCGTTGACTACTTTTAATTTTATGTAACCAACTACATAATAATAATAATAATAATAATAATAATAATAATAATAGCAATGTGTATACCAAATTCCATTAGGGGGAAATAAAGACAATGGGAATGGTTTTAAGGGAGATGAGCTCAACTGCCTACTGAGAGCTGTGGCACACTAATGAGGCACATCACCCAATAGAGCAACTAAATAAGCAGCCCAGGGAGCCCTAGATCTGCTGACAGAATATGTCACTGCTTAGGAAGGATATATAATTAAACAGTAGTAAAGGGTGTACATGGTAGTATATATAAAGATGGGGTGTATTGCAGAGACATTTTGAGTCGAATGCCCAGGCTACAATACAATAAAGCACGGGGCTGGTTGGGGAGATCAGTGACTCAAATTCTATAAGTACAATGGAATTTTCTCACATTATCCTTCAGTTTCCCACCCTCTGTCAATCTTGCTCCCTAGTTCTAGTTCTTAAAAATGCTCTTAACTTAGACTTGACTTATCAAGTCCCCCCTCCCTTGTTTTTAAGGTGTATATATTGTAGGGGACAGCTCACGCATGGGTTTCAAACGTAACAGCGTGTTTATTTAGATGTTGTAGTCACTGAGCACCTTGTAAACAAAACAAACTATAAGCCTGTCCGGCTCTAACTAAACAGCAGGATACCTCTCTAGCAGCCTAAGGTCTGGCGCAAAGCAAAGTAACAAGTTTTGCATGGGGTAAAGCTTCATACCTGGTGGGCTGCAGCGCTGGCTGTAGCTGCTCCTTCATTCAGTTTCTCCTCCCCCTGCAAACCTAACAGCCCTCTCTTTTAAGGCTTCCTCCCCAGTAACGAGCTTAGGAAGCCTCACCTGAGAGCACCTGGGTTTGCTACCATGCCTGGCTGAGGTAACCAGGTGAGATAGATATATATCCCATCAACCACTCTCCCATACACTTTACCACAATATTAAGGTTTCCAAGTCTTTCCTTGCATATTTTGTTAATAAAATCACTTACCATTTAAGTGGCTCTTCTTTAAATTCTCTCTAAATGATTTGTCTTTTTAAGTCACGGTCTCCATACATGGACACAGATCTTACTGCCTTAGTCATTTTAAAAAAACACACACAGTTCCTTCTAATTAATTATTTGCTCAAAATAAACTGGGAAAACATTAGCTGCCGATTCTGATATGAGTGCATTTATAGAATGAAAATGAAAAAGGGTAATGCTATGAACACAAACAAATGCCAACAAGCACAGTATTTTCTGAAATTAAAAGGACATTCTTTCTGCAAACAGAACCCAGATGTTTTTTCATAAGCCAGTTATCTGAAATATAGCAAATATTGACAAAGTACAATACAAAATATCTTGCGTTCTTCACTAGAACATTTCTTTTTCATGACTTACGATACTTCTTTTCCTTTGCAGCCTCGTTAAATTAGAAGTGTTTGGATGCCATGCTCTCAGTGCAAGGTGCATATGTGCTGTGGCTACTGAATGCACATTTCTGGAGAACCTGAACATTGGTAGGGTACCAAAAATCACCGATGCATGTCTGGCAAAGATAGCGTCCAACCTTCACAAACTGACAACACTTAATGTGACCGGTCTAAATGTGGTAGGTGTTTCACCGTTACAGCTATGAGACTTAATCTATCACTATACACTTGCACACTTTGCACACTCTTGCTTATCTAGGGTGGAAAATTATAAATCAATGATATGCAGCCGGCACTTGAAATTGGTATTTGCCCACTTTGAGAGCAAGATTAATAAAACTGATTCAAGCTGATAAATGTCTCCTTCAGTATCTAAAGTTGAAATAGTATTACAGAGGAAGAAAATAGCTAGTGACGGGTTTATGCTATTTGGTGTGTTTGAAACAGTGCAATACAGTTCATTACATATGTCTTGTCATTCCTCAAGATAGTTTATTTCTTTAAATTAGTTAGGTTGTAGATATATGTGCAATATTTGTAGCTCTATAAAGTACTAACATATACTTTTTTTGTAGGTAAGAGATCGCCCAGTGCACTATATTGTAAAACAATGTCCAAAGCTTGAGAACCTGACGCTGAGCTCATGTTGTCAAGTAACAGATGTAAGCTTGGTGGAAATTAGTACTTACCTACAATCAATCAAGTAAGTGTTTGTAATAAGACCAATGTTTAAAGAGGACATGATATTTAAACATTGTAGATCATTTTGTCCCTTTCATAGCATTATCAAACCGTTCCATAATAATATTAACCACTACAATGTGAAGAACGTCACCTGTATATGATGACACATGAAGGGACATTAGTGGAATGGAGAGACACCACAATTACTTTCTCCTCACTGCCAAAACAATAGGTTGCTTCTCCTAACCTATACTGTTGGACCTCTCTTCAACCATGAGAAGGCTCCCTCCTGGCTCAACTCCTGACCCCTGACTGTAACTTCAACATCCCCTCTGGAACTTGTCCCCCTCTCACTTAATCTAATGTTCTCCCTCTATTGTAGTAGAGCTACAGAATCTGATGGTGCTCCATAAATGCTACAAAATATAATGTAACGTATGGTAGGTGGGTCTCTTGACAAAAAAGTACAGTGATCAGTCAATTCACATGATGCTGCAGGGTAACTAACTCATATATTCACTAATATTCTGCATATATATATGCAAGTCCATGCAACCTTAGCATTTCTTGTATACTGTTAACCCCCTCTACCCTATTGGGCAGGAGGTAAAGGGAAAAGAAGAAGGACAGATGGGCTTGGTGCCTCACCAAAGAGTTCTTTTTACTGTAACCACTCATCGCGATGGGTATATGTGTGCTCTATGCCCGCAAGAATGTTTTATTTTATTGTAACCTACACATCCCATTGCATGGGATGGGGCTTGATGGGGTACATGATGGACTGTGTGCCTCCCATAAATGTATTTATTATGTTTTAACTCGCCATTCTACTGAGCATGTGATTGGAGGTAAGTGGCGGGGGGGAATAGGTGGAATCGATACTTTCCAGAGGGTTGTCTAATTTCACTGTACCCCACCACACACCCTGTTTTTTTTACATTTACTTAATTAATAGTTTTCAGGGATATTAGATGGCAGGTCATTTCTATGCAAGATAATTGCAATAACACGGAATGCAGAACCTAGCAAGGCAGGAGTCCTACTCCATTAAAACCCAAATATACTAGTGGTTTAGAGTGGATTTATGGATATTTGTTTTATATCAAGTTTGTGCATGCTGATTTTCACTTGCAGAGGCTGTGAATATTTGAAAGCTTCAAGTTTATGATGATATGCTGGAATAATTGGAGCACATATCTGTCCATATTGACCAATTTCAAATTATTCTTCTCAGCAGCATTAATTAAATTCTGTTTGTAAGCTACAGTTCACAACTTATTTTCATCTAAATTTTTACCCTATAGATATCTTGATGTAAGTGGCTGTAAAAAGGTGACAGATATAGGAATCCAAGCACTGGCAAGAAGTTGTCGTCAGATTTGCTACTTGGATCTCAGTTCAACAGGGACAGGGAAAAGAGGGTTAGTATTCTTTTCCTAATCCAGATTGTATTTAGTTTATTTATTTTCAGACATCTAAGATGTGTTTTTTTCCATAGGTGACTATCTTTTCAGCTAGACATTTAAACCTCAAAAATGACACATCTTTAGGGGAATGTCCTGCTCTCTACCAGGCATGGCAGCAGATGCCTATCCTATTCTCTGCCAATTTGCTTTGCAACTAACTAAAATCAGAGACTGTGTATCTTAGGCCACATCATTTATTAATAATATAATAATAATAACATAATCATAATTGTGAACCATAATATCCCTGCAGGGTCTTATCCAGGGGCGTAACTAGAAACCACCGGGCCCTGGTGTGAAAAATTGCCCAGAGCCCCCCAACTTCAACAGCTGGTCTGTGCCATCATTGCCCCCTCACAACTTGCATGTGCCTTCTTTGCCCCTTGCTCCCTTCCAACATACAACATATGTAAACACACTTACACAAATTACACACACTTACTCATACTCACTAACACACACTCCATCTCACCCCACTTACACAATTACACATCCATGCTCACACACACAAGTACACATACATGATCACACACACAAGTGCACACACATATACATATATCCACCTCTCGCCCCTGCTTACCTCTCACTGCTCCTGCAGCTTTCCCTCTGGCTGCTTGCGCACAGTGTGCGGGCAGCCTCTGTTTCACCACAGGGTCATGTGACCCTGATACGTTCCTGTCTCCCCGTGCCGGTTCAAAATAATTTAGAAAGGGCACGTCCGACCTGTATTCATGCTCACACACACAATTACACATCCATGCTCACATTCAAAATTACACATCCATGCTCACACACTTAGACATTAATGTTCCCATACATACAAACCAAAATCCAACATATATACCCCCTCCCTCCTGCAGTGGTTCAGGTCGGAAGGGCTCTTTTTAAACTATTTTGAACCGGTACGAGGTGACAGGAATAAGTGGTTGCATAGGTCTCCCCGGACCCCCCAGAACCACGGGCCCGGTCATTGTGACCCCTGTAGTTACGCCACTTAACTTGCCAATATATATATATATATATATATATATATATATATATATAGATATAGATATAGATATATATATCTACAATCATCTAACAGTGTTATCAAAATGTGCCAAGACAGAATGTTCTATTTTGTTACAGAATTAAGAATAAAGTCAATTGATGAAACTTTCTTTGGTTAGGTATGAGGTTAAATCTTCACCCCACAACTCTGTCAGGAGATTGCATGTCCTCCAATTCAAAGACAGTAAATCTCTTAATGGATGTTCCTATCCTGCACTAATGAGATATAACAAGATTGAAAGCTGGATGTAGGTGGAACTCTCTGGCACGTCAATTAGCTATATTCGTAATGCTATGTACAAAGTAGTAGAAGATTGAAATGTTATGTATTTAAACTATTTCATCTTATTTTTTGTGTATAGTTCCATCTTAGATGCTTGATTGACAACATGAATGTACAACTGTGAATGTAATTTGTAATTTTGATCGAAGATAAAGCATTTACATGAAACAGAATACTGTTTTAAGATAAAACATGGCAAGATATTATCTTGCCTTTTTCTGATGCTGCAGTTGTGGTGTTTTAATGTTTATGACAGAATATGTTTTGTTTCTTATTAATGGATTACAGCTTGGAAAACAAGCAAATGTCTCCAGACAAGGAGGACATGTACGTCAGAGGATTCTGGGAGTAGTTGCTAGCAGGTTTAATGAGGAAGCTCTCGTTTTGTGGTTGCTTTATAATTTCAGATTCGAAGAGCCCACTAATTAAAACAAACAGTCATTAGATACCCAACCTAAGAGCTTTTCAGAACATTTTCAATTTGCATTCATCAATTCCACTATATTAAGATTCTAGAGTGTGTTAGAAGAGCTGTCATGGTAACATCATTGACCATACATCCCATCTTGTTTACATGTTAAATCAACATGCTGTAAAAGTTCTGATTTTTCACGTCATCGCCACTTCCGTCCCTGCTCATTGGGGTTGGCCTTTAAAAAAAAAAAAAGTAAAAAGACGTCTGTAGGATGAAACTGCAACTGTCCCGCTAACCCTTACATTAGTGAAAGAGAAACCTCCTAATAGGATAAAGAAAAGCACTTGTGAACAGAATAGATTTTCTGTCAGTCAATTCTCGTCACACTTTAAACCTAAGAAAAATATTATGATAACTAAACAACTATCATCTGCAATGCCAACTACCAATGGCGTAACTACAGGGGGCGACCCCTATGACCACTTGTTCCTTTAACTTGGGGCTTAAGCAGCAACTGCCCCGGGCTCAGTCTGGGTTCTGTTTTTGTAGGGGCAACTGGCGTAATTCCATATAATAATTACGTATGGACATAATAAAATGTATATTAAAAAAAGAAATATAAAGACTTATCGGGTTGGCAAATGAGTATCTTTTTTAAAATTAAAGCCATGTCTCCCTGTTGCAGGGTATGCTTGCTAGCAAGCTACTGCTATAACAGCCTAGAATGTTTGAAGCTGAGTTTCTGTAAGGACGTTACAGCTGATGCTATTGAAAAGCTGTGCAAAAACTGTAAAAGGTAAGATCTTCTTAAAATGTATTCCTCTGGAGTGTTCTCAATTTGAATCCAGAGTCTTGTCATCCCCAGCAATTTACGTTTTTTTTTTTTCTGGTATATTGATACTTTGGTAGCCTGAACTATACTACAGTATATTGGTTAAAATGCTTTGAGAGATGGAGCCTTGACTTACGGTCTAGCCCCCCCCCCCAGTTAACCAAATAATAAAACACAACCACCAGACATCTTGGGATTGAAAAGACCACTGCCATTTTATTTATTAAAGTAATTGAAATAGTAAACAAAGGTGTGTTAACAAGCTTGCCAAGTTATCCAGGTACCATGTCACACCAAATACCATAGTAGGTACCATACCCCGATGCCCCATCCACACCTGAGGTTCCAAGCACCACACCAACCTTCCACCAGTTATGACCACCAATGATGATACCACCACATTAACCCTACTGTAAAACCCCCGAACTGTGTCAAATGCAGCAAAAAAACAAACAAACCCCAGCAACCCCCTAACATTAAATAACCTCTCACCAAACCCCATAACCTTAAACAACCTCTCACCAAACTCCTCCTCCTAATTCCCACCAAAAAACATAGCCCTGCTCTGCACCCCTGTCAGCGCCCACTATAGCCCATTCTGTTGCTACTTTTGCTTTCACATGATTGTTGTTCGGGCTGGAAACCTCTCTCTTATTCACTTTAATGTCGTATTATATCTTGTAGTGGTAAGAGAATTTCTTTTCCATCTTCTTTTATTCGTACGGTCTGTTTTAGTTCATGTGTACAGGGCACCCTATGGTTTCTAACTCCTCAGTCTACGGTTTCTAATACACTGTATACTTGCTTGCTAATATTGGCACCTGGCAGGACCTTCTCTACTAGCTCAGCACCCTAGGCAGCTTTAAATGTCACCTACACGGTAGGTCTGGCACTGCGTGTTTATTTGTACGTATCAACATACTCTCATTGTTCAAACACTAGAATGACCCAAACACCTTCTATTCTAAAAGTTAGACAAGTTATGAGCTCATTGTGAAATAAATGTTCCTGGGTATTTTTGTTGCTGTTTTCCCTGGTGTCCTAATGAAGTGGTGTCCATGAGAAGTAACCTGGGATGGAAATAATTTTTTAAAAACGTAGGACGATCCCACAAAATTTTGAGGTTGTTGCCAAGTATGCATTATGCCACCAACCTGCCAGGAGATACTGCCACTGTTGGTACAAAACAAACATAATTGGCAGTACATCACCATTCTTAAGGCAGCAAACATCATCTAACTATCAGGGTAAGATTCTATCACTTATATGATTATACTTATCTCATTGTAACATATCATCCTGTTTACTTTTTTTGTTTCAGTTTAAAAGTCCTCCATCTGTATGGCTGCCGAGTATCTTCAGACCTTGCCATCATCAAGAAATTCAGTGAAAAATTCAAGATATTTCACGATCTGTCTATTCCAAATAAAAATATTTTAGGGGAATAAAGGATTTTACTTAGGAAAGTCTTTGTGCTAGATAAACTCATGCATGTTTAGTAATGCAATATTATTTTCTTAATAAAGGTATTCAAAACAGTAAACGAGTAAAGTATAATTGTATTGGCAGTTTCTGAACTGTAATAACATACTGTATATGTTTACTTAAGTCTACTGGTATTTTATATATATTTTTTCAACAGAAAAATGAAATAGCTTATATCTCAATCTAATAAAATCTCAATAAAGTATTAATTTTTATTTTACTTTTAGTATAAAAAATAGCAAAAAGAAAAAAAAACTGGGTGTGTTCTAGAAAACATGTGATAGAAGGAGGACTTTGGGTAATGAACATATTGGCGGCACTGCTTATGGATATCTAGCAGAAATACTTGATACTGGATAGCACACAACAAAAAGGGATTGTAGAGGTCCTGCATGTACTGAAGTCTAACTAAAGTCCTCTTGACTCCTTCCATTTAGATGCATTAGACAATCTGCATCAGAGAGAAGAATGGTCAGATTTGGTGGGCCAAATGATTCTTATCTGCCATTAAATATGAAATTTCTATGTTTTAAAGGCAAATGTTGCTAGGAAATTCATATGCAAAGGGTTGCTGATGCTTACAAGGATGATATATCCTAAATCAAAGCATCAAAAATAGATAACCAAAATAAAAGCTGATTGATGGCTATGCACCTTTGAATGCCATTGGTCCGAAATCCTGCTTTTAGAAAGTGAATTTTGTAAAAGGTGGATTCTACTATCCCTTTCCTAATTCAGTTACCAAACGACTGATAAATGCTAAATAGGCATGGCTGCACCTTTAAGATAATTTTAGAGGTGAAACCAAGTATATACCATGTTTATTATTACTTTTCACAGCTTTCATTCTGGTACAGCAAAGGGTTCGATGTAAAAATGTGTTTAAACATTTTCCAAGTCTCCATGAAAACCAAGAACCCAAGTTGCAGTGGGTTTCTTTAATTTCAGCTCCTCAACTGACTCCATTGAAGACTCCTTAAACCTCCACTTTAGAAGACATCAGAAAATCTTTGCAGTGTTCTGCAAAGAGAAACAGTGCGTGAGCTGAATTTCTCCATCAGTAATAAGCTTTTGTGACTATTGTGTTTTATATTGTCCAGCTAAAACTTCTAAGATTTAGGCTATCTAATATTTAGTGAGAGTATAGTTTACTGATTTCAATTCAAATGTTATTTCACATGTCACATTTCATATTTCAGTGGCATGACAAATAAATATAATTTAATTACTTTATTAATTTTGCACAAATGAAAGTTTTAGTTCTGTGGATCTGAATTAATGCAATATTCAAGGGGAAGAAAAGGCATTTTGTTCTTATTGAGTGCAACTTGCTTTTCCATATTTTGTTACTTGCATACCTGTTGGGCATAGCTGGGGGTATTTGCACCATTCCATAAACAAGGTACTTGACTTCATATGGTACTATTTAACTATTTGTGTGCCACTTTTTCTAGGTTATATGTTCTGAATTAATGCAAACCACCACAGTAAGATTTCTATATAAATCCCTAAGTGAATCAACTAAATTGACCTGGTGTGTTTTATACATTATGCTCTTTTTGCATAAGCATATTTCACCCATACTACTATGTAATAAAAATACAAAGTTTACGCTCACACACTGTACCCTATTAAAAAAAAACATATTCAAGAATAAAAAATGCATTGTCAACTGCCAACAAATTTACTGTATGAAAAAAAAAATATTAATACAATGATTATCAGTATAAAAGCAATTAAGACCTAGGATCACGATCAACTAGCTTGGATCCATAACATACATCCATATGGAGTTTATTCACAATTATTCTTTTTCACTCATGGCTTTATTATCAGTACTAGCTAGATATGCATTCCTGTGAAAATAAAAGAGGTTTGTAATGTAGGCTACATTTAGGCTACACTAAATCTGTGTTGAGTGATAAGGAGATGTTTGAAAGGCCATCAGTGAGGACCTTGATGAGCTGAGTAGAGCAATGTCACACTCAGTCTAAGAAGCTGTTTAACCAGTTTCTTCTCCTCCGACCTGACCTGAGATTAGTGAGCTGTAATACTGAGCTGTCAGATCACTTTCCCTTACTTCTTCCAGAGAAATAGAGAGGCGGGGCTGGCTGTTGAGCCTGGAAGCCCTTCACGACGTTGCTTGCAGGCTTCCCGGCTGTGCTGGGGCATAGCAGTGCTGTTTGCCGGCTCCCCATAATTGCATCATTTTGAAGAAGGGTCCTGCACTATGGGACGCCTCAGGTGTGAGAATTGGGAGAGGGAGCCACAGACACAGAGCCCACTCCCTGTTCTTTCCACCTGACCCTCCGGAGGAGGAGGGTGGCAGCAGGGCAGCTAGCCAGGCACAGGGAGGAGAACCAGCCCCGTGTGCGCACACCTGTACACGCCATCTGGGTCGCAGAGAAGGACTTCCCCGTTTATTGTGTTGAGTCCAGTTTCTGGGAATTGTCGAACTCAGCCGGCCACGTCTGCAGAACTCTCTGTTTGTGCTCTGGGGTCGGATTAGTCACTTCGTGTACTTCTGGTCTCATAGAAGAACCCACCTGCTGTCTCTTCCAAGACATTTTGGATCTGATCTGCAGCTGCTTCTTCGTGTTCTATTACTTCTCTTTACTCTTGTGATTCTGTGTATTGGGCACCATTAGGACTGCAGTCTCCCTGTAGCCCTGCTTTCCCTGTATCTTGCTTTCTAGAGGGCGATCTGCTCTGGATGGAAGAGAAGGACGAAGTGTCCAGGCTCCGCGCCCTCTTTCGTGCTGTTGATGCCAACCGTTCTGGGCGTCTGGAAAGAGAGGACTTCTCTTCTCTGTGTACAGAGCTCAGGGTGAGCCCGTCCCAGGCAGAAACCATCTTCAGACGTCTGGATACTGACAGGGACGGGTCTATCACCTTTGAAGACTTTGTTATGGGATTTCGTGGAGCTAGAGGACTCCAGATGTCAGAAGGCTCTTTGAACTCTAGTACAGGAGAGTCACAGAGGAGTCCGATTATCTCACAGAATGAAGAGCTTCATGAAGAAGAGACCTTCAACCCAGTTTGGGATGATTTCCAGCTGAGACTGGGAGAAGATGCCAACTATATCCCAAGGTCAGTCACACCTCAATTTCCTTTCTTAAACGTCTGAATCCCAACTATTATGTTTATCAACTTGTGTTGGTTGACGGTAATCTCGTTCACAAGCAAAAGATTTACCTGGAAAAACGTTACATATGTAATCTGTTTCTTTAATATGTGAAATTGCAACAAGTGTCTTTTAAATACTAATTTTCTATTCCGATTTAAGAGAAGAATCAACTAAAAAAAGTTTAACCCATCTCTAGTTTATGAACAGCTGCCAGGCACCCAGAGGCTTCAGCTGTTTTCTGTCTATGGGAATCATGGTTAGAGTTGGGAAACAATTCCATTAGGTGTCTTCAGTGGTGAAGAGCATACTCTGTTTTTTCCTGATCATTTATTATAGTTACATCATCCATTTTAGGATTATTAAATCACAGGCAGATTAATAAGATACTATAATAGGTGAAAATAAGGCAATACTGTAGCTTTGCAAACTTGCTGAGAATGGCAAAAATTTACCAAAATCTATTATACATTGATATCGAATAAACATTATTTCTATTAACCATGAAGTTGACATGGTTTAAGGCCATGAACCCTCCATGATTGGACAGAGGGCAAAGGTTACTTTCAATGAGAGGGGTTACAGTAAATACCGTATTTGCTCGATTATAAGACGACCCTGATTATAAGACGACCCCCCAAAATCTGAATATTAACTTAGGAAAAAAAGAAAAAGCCTGAATATAAGACGACCCTAAAGGAAAAAAGTTTTACCAGTAAATGTTAATTCATGTAAACTATTTTTTTTAATAAAAGCTATGATTGAGAAAAATATTTTTTTTTGTTTTTATTTCTTGTATTTTCCAACCTGTCCCCCAGTTACGCACATCTGCCCCCAGGCTTGCCACACCAATATGGCACTGTGGCCCATGATATACCTTTTAACCCTCTATATGCCACTGTGCCCCATGGTATGCCTTTTGACCCCCTATGTGCCACTCTGCCTCCAGAAATGCCTTATACCCCTATATCCCATTCTGGCATTTAGGGGGTTAAAATGCATATTATGGGGCAGAGTGGCATATAGGGAGGTATAAGGCATTCCAGGAGGCAGAGTGGCATTAAGGGAGTTAAAAGGCATTATATAGAGCACTCTGCCTCCAGAAATGCCTTATACCCCTATATGCCACTCTGGCATTTAGGGGGTTAAAAGGCATATTATGGGGCAGAGTGGCATATAGGGAGGTATAAGGCATTTCAGGAGGCAGAGTGCTCTATTAAATGCCCCCTTAACGCCACTCTGCCTCCTGAAATGCCTTATACCTCCCTATATGCCACTCTGCCCCATAATATGCCTTTTAACCCCCTAAGTGCCAGAGTGGCATATAGGGGTATAAGGCATTCCAGAAATGCCCTACACACACACACACACACACTTACTTACTTACCGGTGCTTCCAATTTCCTGCTGTATTGCCGGGGCAGCGGGTTGACGTCTCATTCCGCGGCAGCCGGAAGGAGGTGGAGTTGGCAGCGGGGGTTTGTATGCGTCCGTCGCAAATACCTTCCCCGGCTGTCAGAGATCAGAGTTCCCTGCACCGGTGCGGGGAACTCTGATTTCTGACAGTCGGGGAAGGTATTTGCGACGGACGCATACAAACCCCCGCTGCCAACTTCACCTCCGGAAGCACCGGTAAGTGTGTGTGTGTGTGGGGGGGCGTTAAATTGGGGGGGGGGCGACGACAGGAGGATCCAGGTCCCCTGCAGCGGTGCGGGGGATCTGGATCTTAGTCTCCTAATCAGACCTCTATTTGAGGTCTGATTAGAAGACGACCCCGATTATAAGACGAGGGGTATTTTTCAGAGCATTTGCTCTGAAAAAAACCTCGTCTTATAATCGAGCAAATACGGTAGTAGTCCTTTATGGTCAAAATATTCGCATATTTACTCCACTCAAAACCAGAGTGTTAAAAGAATGTGAATCTATCTTAAAAATATTTACTTTCATAAATGTATCAATACTAAGGATACATCTAATATTACAGAAAATATTAGCTGGACTCTCTCAATCATGGATTACAAATAACAAGCATTTGAGGTTCAAAAGAGAAAAGTAATGCAACAACCATAAAAACCAATGCGATAGCTCTACTGATTCGTCCACATATGCTATTTTGCTTCCAAATTATCTTCTGCCCATCTGCATCATCTGGTAGATTTAGAAACATAAATACATTTATCAAATGTGGTACTATCATCTCCCTCAATTTAGGAAGGCTTGATGAATAGAATAAACAATAAAGGGTATCTACCATGTGTTTCAGACAGATACAATCACCTTGGCAGTACTGCAACACATCAGCAAAGTAACAATTCATAGAAAATTACACTAGCAAAATATCCAAAAACCTTTTTAAAAATAAAAAAAATCATAAATTTTATTAATACAATATTTCATCATTATGTTAAAGCTTCTGAAGGGTTTGCACCAGATGGTAGCGCTGAATTCTGGACTGTAAATACAAGCATTCCCATCTCCCACAATAGCACATAACAACCTGAAATATTAATAGGTCTGACAGGGGCACACCTAGAGTATTTGGCACCTGGGGGGAAATCCTAAACACCAATCTGGTATAGGGTCTGCCCAGAGACTCCGCCCATTTGTGGAAGTGCTCCGGGAGACCTGGTTCACCTAGAAGTAGACAAAGAAAGAAGACATACCACCTGCATGAAAACCAGAACTTGTCATTATGTAAAGATACACCTAACCTGCAACAAGCAACAATATCAACCATAACATATTAGTAGTAAAAGCATCAACTGGGAGTCGTATATCTGATCACAACAGGTAGAATGGGAAGGAGTTAGTTCCAGACTGTGTGATTCTGAGAATCTGCCCCTTCACTCGGAAATTGGCACACATAACCCCGAGAGCTCCTAGGTATGTTGATCAGCAACACTTGCAGTTTGCAGTTAAGGGAAATTGACACCCTCAGAGCTTTACAGGAATGCAGTCTTAGAGGGAAAGCTTTTAGCATGGCTAAGTTATGGACTGCTTGTATGAGTATGAGTTGATAGGGTCCGGATGATCTCTAGAGGTCGTTGGTCGTTCAGATGGCTTTATTAGGATGATTAAGAGAGTGTTAGGAATAAAGGTTGTAATGTACGCTTCTCAAAGTTGCGTAGGAGTGAGAAAGTCTGATGGAACTGGGAAGGGAATTCCACAGAAAGGGTATAGCACAGGTGAAATCCTGTATACGGGAGCAAGAAGAGGTAGTGACACTAGAAGAGAGACGCAGGTCATAAAAGAAATGAAGAGAGCGGTTAGGTGTGTATTTGGATAAGAGGGTAGAGATACAGGGGATGCAGAGTTGTTTAGTGCTTTGTAAATCGGGTCAGAAGTTTGAAATTAATACTGGAGGGCATGGGGAGCCAAAAGAGCATAAGCATAGTGAAGCAGCAGATGAGGAACAGTGACAGAGAAAGATTGACCTAGCTGCAGAGTTGAGGATGGATTGGAGTGGTGAAAGGTAGGAATGGCGGAGACCAGTTAGTAGGGAGTTGCAATTGTCCAGACAGGAAGACTTTAAAGGTGTTGATCCACCCTTTGTGTGGGGAAACCACGGTCCAAATCTAATAATGTTTATTCCACTTATATGTTTCTCTGTTACCTGTGCCAGCACTCTTGGGGGGGGGAGTCACGTCTAGGAGCTCTCTGGGTCTGCAAGAGTAGACTTGGTGGCACAGGTTTCTTGATGTGACCTAAAAGGCAGTTGGGGACTTCCCTCTCAAATTCCCTTTCATTACCAATCCTTCTAAAATGAGTAAACAGTGTTTCCCCACCACCTCATTGAGCTACTGGTGGGATGAAAAGAAATAAAACACAGTAGGCCTATATATGTAGAGATTTGCTTGTATTATGTTTATTGCTTAACACAAAATGGTAAGATGAATGTAACACAACCTCATTGGCAGATTCCTATGAACTACATTTCCTGAACTAGAAACTTTTTTTCACCTGTATTCTCAGCGGAACACCATTTTTCAACAATCTTTTGGGAATCATAAGCTCATCATCGTAAGCACCAATTGTTACACAAGTAGATATTGGCACCTGGGGGTTTGTTGCATCTATTTACAGCAAACAGCATTTGTCATACCATACTTAGATTGAAGTGCATTTTTCCTGAACACGTTTAATGTTCTGTTGAATATAGACGCCTAATGTGTTTTTTCAGAGACGGAGTAAAATATTTATCTCAGATGAGATTGTTGTAAAGTAAAAGTTAAATATCCTTTTTTGTCTTGTACTTACTCAGGGTGATTTCATCTTGAACTGGTCTCTTGACTTTAGAAAAAAGAGAACCAGCGACGTACCTGATACGTCATCAGTAAAAAATGGTGCTTTTGGAAGTCCCAAAATGGAAGTCCCAAGAAAAAAAAGCAGCTTATTTTGATTTTCATTAACAAGAGTGCTAGCCAAATAACAGTAATTTGTGATTAAATTCACCTTTACAATATGACTCCTAATATGTTAGATGAATTTGGCAAAGTAGTTTGGAAAAATATAATTTTAAGTTTGAGCTATGCTTGTTTTATTTGACTAATTCAAACAGTATTTCAACAGTGTTTGCATATGTTTTGTCAATGGGAACACAGGTTATCATTATGTTTTATTTATATAAACAATTTAGGCAGCATTTTTACAGTGCATATATGCAAGGGGTATGGCAAAACTAGAATTGACAGACCAAGACAAACTAAGAACACTAGGTAAAGAGGGTCCTGCTCGCAAGTTTACAATCCAGAGGGAATGGTGCATCGAGAAACTTAAGGTATGGAGAAATCGAAGAGATAGCGCCATGAATAAATAGGAGGGTTGTCTTAGTGGCAGAGAAATTCTAGCTAGGCTTCAAGGATTTTCTTAAATATTGAGAGGGAGATTGAAAGCTGGAGTTTAGGTGGAAGTGGGTTCCAGAGGTATGGGGCAGCACGAGTGAAGTCTTGTAAGCGGAAAAAGAATACAGCACTGCACCTGTGTACTCAATTCTGCACTTGTTTGTATATTTCTAATGGAAACGCTGTATAGTCTGTTGGAAAATAAAACAACTTTGGTTATCATGTGAGTGCTGAAAAAGGGAAGTACCATGCCTTTTAAGCTGTGTTCATCATTTGAGAAATGTTAGGACAAACTGGGCTAGCCTTTATTCCAAGCACAGAAAATAATAGTGGAAATAGCACTGACAAAGAAAAAAAAGCAGGTGGTGTTTTTTGATGAATTAGATGCAATAGAGAAGAGTAGGGTGGCTTCAATTTTCTGTTATATAATAAAATATATATATTATTTTATTTGGGTAGGTAAGTAGCAGGTTAAGGATAAACAGATTTACCGTGTTTATATATTATAAAAATAAAGATTAATACATTAAATGTTATTTTTTTAATAAAATGTTTATTATCGTAATTGTGCCAACTAAAAGAACCAACATTTTTTTGGTTTTAGGGCCATTCTGATATTTTTTTCCCCCGACAATCTCTAAAAAACCTTACCTGCTAGTGTTCTATTCTAACCTTTCAGAAATGGCACTGCAGAAGGAACACTGTAAATGCCAGTTCTGATATTTCAGTGTTTGCCTTGATGTGTCAATAAGTAGCAGTTTCTCTCCTGAGCCCATTGGTTTATCTTGTGCCAATGTTTTATTAAATAGTAAATGTTAATATAATTTTTATCAATAACCAGAATGAGGAATCTGCACACTCCAAGAGAACCCAGGTGCTTAACTGTGCTAGGAAGGGCCAGTTCCCCAGTAAATCCAATAGATAAATGAAGGCTCCAGGCACTCAAGAGTTCCAACGTCAGGCAGATTTATTGAGACAAGAAACAATGTTTTCACCTCACAATGAGGTCTTTTTCAGGTTTGAAACATTGATTCTGGTCTCAATTTAATTTTTATCAATATTGTGGATGTAAAATTTCCCAGAAATTATGAAACGAAAGGTCTGAATCAGGCTTTTATTTTGGGAGTTTATTCATCAAACCTCATCAAATTAGGGAATCCCGATATCAAAATGAATTCCAAAAAATCCAGAGTAGTCAGCAAACATGGGAACTTGCAGGCTTTGATCATGAGTCTCAGAGTGAAGGGGCAGATTCTCAGTTTCACATAGTGTGGAGATCCCTCATTCAGACACCATATGCTACCAGTATGTCATGGTCGACAACTTGACATCCCTACTTGAATGTAAGTGACTGGAGTGTATCTTTAAATAATGACAAGGCCAGGTTTCCATGAGTACCACTAACAATACTTAACATTTCAATTATTAGAGCCAGCTTAGGGCTTTCATGCACTCACTTCCCACTTGGTTCTAAATTAACTGTCAAAAAACTTAGTCCCCAGCAACATCAGAGGTGATGGACAACTGTTCCAAGAATCTGACTCCAGTTGGTCGCAGCTAGTCCTGATTTTTTGTAATGCGTTACCCAGCTTGCTAATTACCTCATGTTACCTGAAAATGATAACACCTTGGGGCAACTCAGACCTTAAATAAACAACAGGCAAATCCTTATGAACTAAGAGGGGCGATTTTGCGCTTTATAAAACAGTTACTTGTTGATATTTTGTCATGGCAGTGCACTTCATTTCAGGGGCTCTAGAAAGGTCTATTTCAAAGCGTCTTATCTGGAGGCTGTACATATGAATCCATATTGTTTCTATGGCAACCTATTGTCTTCCTCTGTCTCATAAAAGCAAGCCTTTTAGGTGCTTCTCAAATATATTCCAACATTGATTATGCATTCCCTACACAATAAAGCAATCATGGTTTCTTACTATTTTTTAATTAAGTTTAATTTACTTATACTAAAATTTATAAGTAAATTAGCCAACAAAGTCTTATTTCAATCAGTGTATATATCTGTAATAACAGAAAAACAAAATATATTTTTTTTCATTTTCTTGAACTATTATTTTCTAGTCTTGAAGGTTATGGACAAGTTTCCTAAACTGTTGATCCCTGAGATGCAAGTTTTCCTGATTAATAAGACCAATGACTTGATCTTAGTATAAGAACAAAATTGGGTATGATCCTAAAGAGTTGATATAACAAATATGTAATCAACAGAAGGAATAAAGAACAATACCTTAGGGATCTTGTTCAAAAGGATATATTCAATAAGTGTGCTGTGGTCTATCAGCCAAGGTCAAATGGAATGAGTTAGGCATGTTGTTTGCTATGAATAAGTTTTTATCTTGTGGTTATTTTGGAAGGCAAATTCTGATCATATCTGATAAGCCAACCCTACCTTCTTGTGGTTTGAATAGATGGAGGTAAGAGCATTAAACCCTGGATTTCTAGCTCTACAAAACGGTATCGATAAATTGATGGGTTCATATCAGACATGAGTAGCATCTTGGTGATAAATGGTAGTAACCCACTATTATTTATACAGATACCCAACTGAAGACAGGACCTCTACAATGACGTTCTAGATACATGACTAATTATATTATTCCTCCAAGAATTCCTTGCATTAACGATGAATGAGAGTTGAGATTATCATTACAGAAAAGGATTGTCCTTTAATCTTACATAATGCGCTGAAAGTGCTCATATTTCAGCCGTAACCCTAATTAGCTCTATAACAAAAGCATTATGGTAACCCGATGATGCAGAAAGTAATGCAGTATCTGATAACATTGCTTGAGTGAGGTGTGATTTTAAAGTCATAGCCGATGTAAAGCCAAACGTGATCAACCGCAGAGTGTTCCAGTTGCCAGTATCAACGGTCAAATAATATATACAACGGGATTCCAAAGGTGGAACTGAATAGATATAGTTTGTATTTATAAAAACAATTGTCCTGTTTATTGCTACAAAAAAAGCATGGCTGCATTGTAATCTAAAACACCAACTTCCTTACTTTTTGTGCAGTGTAAGTTTTCAGCACAAAATAAAATAAATAAAAAAAACCTTAAGAACACACAACCAAATTATACCACACAATATGTTACCTCATGTAAAGTAATATGATAGCAGTCTGTAACGTAACCTTATAATTGACTGCTACAATTCCACTATAATTGGAAAGTTGCCCTTTGATAGAAATCACTATATTGCTTGTTTTCTATTACCTATGAACTTTAGCAAATACACAATGGAAAGTTATGCCCTATGTGTCAAAAATAGTACCGTATTGGCTCGAATATAGGCCGCACCCGATTATAGGCCGCACCCGATTATAGGCCGCACCCTAGAAGTTTGGTGCTATTTTAAAGAAAATTTTATTTTTAAAGAAAAAATACACATAAGTGGAATAGTAAAACAGTATTTTAACCAATAAACAGGAATACATGTATTTTAACTTTTTGATATCTATTACGCAGTTAGTCAGCATATGTGATATATAAACAGAAAACCAATAGCCATTTTACAGTTCCCCCTTAATTCATAATGCACTTTATTTACAGATATTCCCCTATGCTCCCCTGATATGCCACTCTGCCCCCAGATATGCCACTCTACCCCCCAGATATGCCACTTTTCCCTCCCAGATATGCTTTATGCCCCCTAGAAATGCTAATCTGCCCCCAGATATGCTTTATGCCCCCTAGAAATGCCACTCTGCCCCCCTGATATGCCACTCTGCTCCCTAGATATGCCACCCCCCCAGATATACCAATACACCCCCAGACTCCCTGGTATCTAGCGGGGCCGCCATGTCACCAGCTGCAGCGATGCGCGCAGACAGCCTCCACTGCCGGCACTTCCGCTGGGGCTTCTGTGGTGGAGCACCGGAAGGTTATGTCACGCCAGTGCTCCACCATAGAAGCCCCGGCGGAAGTGCCAGCAGCATAGATTGTCTACGCACATCTTGCCCGGTGCATCTCTGCGCTAAACCCCGATTATAAAAGAAGATTGTTCATGCTGTGTGTCTTCGTGTTTGTTTATCCGCCGCCATATTCGTTTGTTCCTTATTCGGTTTGAACAACGAAAACTCAAAATACTTGTTTGTTTTCATGTTCCCCCGAAATGAATGCAAAAGTCTAGTATTTAAACTGAGCTAGTTTGGGACAAGTGAAAAGAAGAAACTACAAAGGCTCAATATTACTAAAAAAAACCTACCATTTACAGTGGCTTCACAATCTCCCCTGTTTTTGCATATTTGTCACACATAAATGTTTCAGGTCATCGATATAATTTCCGAAAACACAACTTTTGGTATCACTCCCAAGACTTTGGGCTATTATTCTGTGGACTGATGAGTCAAGAGAGGACCTTTTTAGAGGACATGGGTCATGTTACATCTGGTGTAAAGCATTCCACAATAAGAACATCATACCAAGAGTCATACACAGGCCTAGTAGTTTTATGGTCCGGGGCTTCTTTGCTGCATCAGGACCTGGGCGACTTGCCACAATTCATAGAACCACGAAATCTGCTCACTACCAGAAAATCCTGGAAGAGAATCATTTCCTTATCTAAAGCAAAGGCGCAGTTGAGTTATGCAGCAGGGTAGTGACCTAAAGCACACAAAGTCCACCTCTGAATGGCACAAAAGAAATTAAACAAAGGTTTTGGAGTGGCCTAGTCAAAGTCATGAGTTAAATTTGATTGATTAAAAAGGCAGTTCATGCTTGAAAACCCTCAAATGTGGCTGAATTCTGCCAAAAAGGGTGCACCAAAATTCCTCCACAAAGATGTAAAAGACTCATTTCTAGTTATTGCAAAGGTTTGTTTGCAGTTTTTGCCACCACCAATTATTAGGTTATGGGGTGATTACTCTTTACCAATAAATGAAAATGATCATTTAATGATCATTTAAAAGCAGCATTTTGTGTGTACTCACACTGTGTTTGTCGTATATTACAATTAGTAGGATGATTGGAAACATTTAAATGTCACAAATAAGCAAAAGTAGAAGAAATTGGGAAGGCAAATATTTTTTCTGAGCACTTTGCAGCTTTTCAATACACTTTGTCACCGGCTGTTGTGCCACACACGTTGGGTTCCTGGAGGTAAACCTTTTTAAAGGATAGTGTAACATCCCATACAACCCAACCACCTATGAGGAAGATTACAGTATTTTACAGTATTTTGTAAGATTACAGTATTTTGTAAGTACTTAACTATGCATTCTTTTTCTGCCCCCATAAAAAAACCTGGTAAAAACTACCCTCTGTTATGATCTTTTGGTGCCAGTAATTTTATAACTTCACAGTATGGTGGTCTCATTGGCTGGCCGTACCTCAACATGGAGGCGAAAACAAATAGCTTCTTGATCCAAGGAGAGATCTGACTGCCATCTGTAATATCATTACTACATGACTCATATTATTGTGTTTTAGGTTTTTTTGTGCAGAATATCAAACCTGTAAATATTTATGTTAACATTCTAGTAACCTCATTTCAAAGACTAGTTTGCATGGTTTAGCTAATGTCATCTGAAGTAAAGCAATGTGTTTTAATTCAACAAATTTAAGTTGTTACTGGTATACTCGTAAATGTAATAGGCCAACCATCAATATATTTTAAATGCACTTCTGGTTGTGAGGTGAACTGCACATTATTGTTTGACTCTTTACATATTTTGACTTTGTTTTCAGGCGTGAACAAGCCAGTGTCCTTTACCAGAACATCCACATAGTGGAACCACTTTTAATTCAGCAATATGAGCACGTTATCAGAAGCTTTGTTCGCGAAATCCGACTTCAGAGCACTGAAATGGAAAACTTGGCTATAGCTGTGAAAAGGTAGAGGAGTTATCATCTTTTTTTTTTATATACTATCTCAATTTAGATCTTCTTTAACACTTTATGTATCATGGGGCTTGTCATTGGGTATGGGTATTGGGGATATGGGCATTTCGATCATCAATGAAAAATAAGAATTGTCACCTCTATTTGCCACCGCCCACGACTGTGACTAATGCAGCAACACCACTCCACAAACTCAACCACACAACAGGAGGGAGGGTGGGACAAACAACACCAGGTAAGGTTAAACAAAATGGCTCCGTTCCCCTGTGATCACCAAACTTAAATATCCTCCTACCAAAACTCCTCCCCAAAAATCCCCAATTCCTGCCTTAGCCTAGCCCTGCTCAGTGCTCTGTCAGGGCCCACTCTAGTCCATTCTGGCCCCTGTGGGCTTCATCCCTGATCTGCCCTGTAAGTTTTGGAATAAATAAGTGACATGGGTTTTATGTTTATATCACAGAACTCAGAACAGAGCAGCTTGTGAAATCTCCTTTTTTTTGTTTACAGAGCTCAGGATAAAGCAGCCATGCAACTGAGTGAGTTAGAAGAGGAGATGGATCAGCGTATTCAAGCTGCAGAAATCAGAATAAAGAAAGAGGTGGGTTTTTACTGACTGGGAAAAATGTGGCCTATTTATGCCGTGGATGATTGTAGTATTGTATTCCACATTTGAGTTCCTCTGAAAACAGGAGAAAAGACTTCATTGTCACCTTTATCAATACCTTTTCCTAAGGTACCTGTTTATTGCTAAGTTATAAACAGCCTTTCACTTTTAGTTTGATTGTCCTTTACATTGATTTACATATTTCTATGTTTTAAAACTTATTTTTACATTTATTTTATTTTGTAAAAATAGTTTAATCAAAATATCAATTATAGTACCGTTTTTTGGTTTTATGTTTTAGAGAAATGTTTCTTGCAGAAGGAGCAGTCCTTCTACAAAATAGCAAAAATAGTCTACTTACTGGTCAAAAAATATAAATATATAAGAGGCAATTATAAATAACGATAAATCTGAAATAAAAGTGCAGTATTTAGGCATTTCATCTCATGCATAAAGTATAGAAGATGTACGGTAAGTGTTCTGAAAATCCTGATACAGATTCCAAGCTGATGGATTGTAGCTAATAAGGCAAATACAATATACTGTAAGTCTTCGTGTGTGATTTATGGTTTAATATAATTGTAAGACAGAGAAGTGATTAAAAGACAAAATGCCTACTCACATGGCAACAAAAAATATATAATATATTAAATAAAATATATTTACCTTCTGAGAAATGCTTACAAAGATGTTTTTTTACAAACTTGTATAACTCATCATGGTATTATTAGCATTACTTTTCAATGCTTCCTTAATTAATTAGTTCTTTAACTATCTGTAATATTGTCCTATTTAATAATATTTTCTCAAAGCGTAATTGTAGCCTGTGGCAATGGGAATAAAAAGAGACCATGGATATATTAAAAAGATTTGTTGCCTTGGTGAAAAACTTTTTTGAAGTTTTTATGTTGTTTTCTGTATATTTAAACATCTAGAAGGGAGGATAACAAATCTGAATTTAATATTGTCAGAACATGTCTAGGTGAAACGATACTTTAGAATCTAATGGCTGCTTTAGCCAAGTTACAGATTTAACCAAGACAGTTACAATTATTACAACTTCTTAAATATCATTAAAAGCATTTTAGGATAGTTTCAGCCTCATATAGAGTTAAATAGCATTTGGCATAACCAAGCGTTCAGAAAGAGGTGTGTGATTATGGAAGTACTTACTTTATCACCTAAACTTTCTTTGTAAACGAATACTTGTGTATTCATGCTTATTACACAATGTGGAGAAGGAATCCTGATATAATAGGGGACATTTTGATATATAGCATTTGAACCTAAGTGTATGGGTCAAGTGTTTCCATAGCCATAGTCCATTATGACATTGTGCTATCTGTAACATTTGAATTGAACCCCGTGTTGGTTTTCCATACAGGGTGTTTCACGTATTTTGTTTAAAGCAAACAGGTACACCTACAATACAAATGCAGCATGCCTTCATTTTATTTACTTTGTGGGCCTGTATCGTGTTAATACTACTATGAGTGTGTGGGTTTACAGTGTAATAGAAGCCTTGCTCAAGTGTTTTGCAGCAAAACTAATGTGTGGGAGGTTACACCCTGGAGCAGGTGTCCCATCTCCAGAAGGTAGTTCATGAGCTTTTAGTAGTTATGTAGCTAACGCCGAGTAGCTCTTAAGCTACGGACACACTCCATGTCGAGTATGTGCCTATTCTAGCACTGCTAGAAAGAAGCACAGTTACGACATTGGGGTGTTCAGTTTTCTGTTATGTAGGGAGCGTATATCAACACTACTGTATTGGTTGTAATGCCAAGGTTATTCAAATTCAACGAGAAATGGGGACTTCTGTTCTTAAAAAATAGATATACATGTTTTAAGTGCCCTTCCTCAGATTGGAAATTTCTTTGGTTTCAGACATTGTTCTGAATGTAAGTAGACACAATAAAGTGATTAATATCAACCCATACAGCCCAGTTATGTATACCCATTTAAGCCTGACTATCTGCCTTCCTTGGAGTATCTTTATAGTATGTGCTAAACGTAATATTGATGGTATCAGAATTATCCTGTTGCTACTGGTCAACTATTCTGAAACTTAGTGACTGTTTTATAATTATCTAGAGGTTGGTACTTTAGTTGAATGTATGATACAAGGTAAAATTCTGTACCAGAATAAGTATGTGCAAAAACAGTATCTGGAGGAAAAAATATCATTGTTCAAACAAAATGGGTATTTTTTAAAACAAGTAGAAAAAAATATTTTACTTTTGTGAGGGTGTGTTGCTCTATAGAGATACTTGATAAGCTTAGATATGAAGGTTTGTAGAAGAGAAGATGGCTTTTTGTCATAATCAAACCACTTCAGTCTTTTGGCATTTGGTAGGTTTACCCTCGTATAAGCAAGTGTTCACAGGATAGCAGTTGTTGTCAGTAAACAATTTGCAATGGTGGGAGGCAACTTCTTTCTTCAATGGCAACTATTAAGCCAGGATTTAAGGATATCCATACCTATGCAAAAAAGGGTCAAATCCTCTTAATTGATCCATTGATTGGGACATTGCACTCAAGGAATACTCTTAAACCATGAGATGTTTAATGTCCAACAGTGTCCAACAAGATCTTAAATTGAAAACTTATCTTAACAATAACAGTATCTACTTTTTCTTCTTTCTTCTTAATTTGTCATATTTAGAGTTGTAAGAAAAGTACCATGCCAAGTCTAAAGTGCACTGTCTGCCGCCATTTGTTGTTCATGTAGCTAGATACTTCTTTATACGTTTGTGTATCCAAATCATTTGGATCAATAGAAGGTCAAAATGAAAAAAAAAAAATATATTATATGTTTTCTATCTGGTATCTTGGATAGAATATCCTCATCAAAACAGAAAATGGTAGAAAATGTATGTTGCAGGGTTTTAGTAAAATTCTTCCTGCGGTTATCCTGCGCATATTTTTGCGTGTTTTGTAGAGATCCATTAAGCATTTAGAGCCGCACTTATAGCCATGAATGATCCATAAGCAGGTTTGAATGCAACCGCCCTAGGCACAGCTAGAACAATGGACTATTTCAAGAGCATATTCTATGCTTACATAGAACATAGACATAGTACTGGAGGACTGTGATTTGGGTTATAACCTGCAAGTTGTATATCTGTATTTAAAAAAAATGAAAAAAATAAATAAAAATAAAATTATATATATATAATTTAGACTATTGCAAACAAGTAGAACATATTTTGTTATTATAAGATCATTGTTCTAACTAGTTAATGTCTGTAGAGTCCCACCCAAGTCTGGAGATTACCTAGGACTGATTAAGGTTTGAGAGTTTAAAGAAGGAAAAATATAGGCAGACTAAATGGACCAAATGGTCCTTATCTGATGTCAAAGTCTATGTTTCTCTTATGAGCCTCGGGTTATGGGATTGACAGTTGACTGCTCGTCTGGAGACTACATAATAATTACAGCTAAATCAGGCTAAAGAGAATCCCTGTTATTTCCCAAACGTCTCAAAATTGTTAGGTTCACATTTCGAGCTTTTGATTAGTGATTGTTCCAGGTCATATTTTCTACAGGGCTGGACTAAAGCAGGTTTTTCTTACCACTGGATATGCATGACTTCATGCTCCTGTCTATTGTGTTACAGAGAACTCTGTGTGCGTGTCTCTGTGTGTATGTGCGCAATTAGCCTTGTTAAGCTTCCTCTTGTACAAGGATCTTAAATGAAGCAGCTACACATTTGTATGTACTGGTTCTGAAACAATTCACGGCAGGAAAGTTGTTATTGAATGGAAAGGTAACCTATTACCCCATCCCCTGCATGAAATAAGTCTGTGTACTTGTTTGGTTGTTCAAGTGATGGTAGTGAATTGCACATAGGCTGAAAATACGTCATTTTTAACCATAGTCTCCCATGCATATCTTTCTGTCTTTTCTATAACTGACCCTTTCAGAGGCCATCAAGATGATTCTGTATGCATTTTTAATCTGAGAGTTTACCTCCATATGTACACCAAAATCATACACATAATAAAGGGGTTACCGCTGTGAATCTGCCTATTCACCTAAAAAAACCTTTGGACAGCTGTCCAGCTCCCAGATATTTTTAAAATTTTTGTCCTGCGTATAAGAGAACTATGTCAGAAACAAGTGTGGATTAATAGTTTTTTTTCTTATGCACCATTGCTTTTTTTTAACTTTTTACATCTCGGTAAAGCAGCTTTCTCATTTCATTCATATTTGTTTGGAGAACAATTTGTAGGTAGTATGGGAAAATTTTCCCTTGCTATCTACATGCAGTAAGACAAACATTACCGAATGATAGGCGAACAGTGTATGGGTTGTTATTGCTGATGAATTACCATTAACAAAGATTAGGTGCTCATTGTACAGTTAAGATACTACAAGGTGGTTTAGATGCCTTTGAGTAAGCACTTCCCCGTACATTTATGAAATGATCAATTGATCTAATAGAGAATATATTTTGTGGTATTGCTCTGTGTTGCTGGTTTTAGTACCGTTGTTTCATGCATCTTCTTACATATAAAATGTTAATTCTGATGTGGCAGTTTTCCATGATAGAAGACTTTTTTTTTAAAGAAAATGTACCCTAAAATTGTATGTATCGTATATTTCAAACACAACCAAATATCTTGTCATTTGTTTTCTAATCTTATGATCAGGTGTACCATGTATTCTTAAAAGTAAGGATTAGTGGGTTATTGTAATGCGTTACTGTATCCCAGAGTAAGATTTCATCAGGGGCTTAGTTGTCACATATTTTTATTTTTTTTTATAACATGCAATTTTGCATTTATATTTGATTATTGGATAAGCTATTGCTATTTTGTTTATATATATTTATATATATATATATATTTTATATATAATATATATATATATATATATATATATATATATATATATATATATATATATAAAATAGTTGCTTGCTTTAATATTATATAGATGCTATATTATATGTGTCTGCAAACTACCCATTTGGGTCTCACAAATTAACTGTTTAATTACTATGAGTGGATGGATCCCGTTGTCTTCAAGGAATCATAATCATTGTGTCATTGTGGTTTGTAAGCACCACCTAGTGGCCCTGATTATTAAAATGCACACCTTATGGCAGTACAGCAAATGCTTCTAAAACCAACAGATGTATTCTCACTGCTGCAAATCTAAGAGGAAAAAGTAAACCTGAAAAGGGAAAATTTAAATATTTTAGAAAAACCAACATTATGAAACCTGGGAGAGAATCAAACATACAAACTACCTAAAACAAATATATACACAGAAAGAGTGAGACAAGGTGCAAAAGAAATACAAAAAGCTCCCCGTATATAGTGACAGGGTAAAAGTTACAGGGTCGAGTCACTGGAAACTAGAAAGTAGTGTAAACTTACCCTTGTGTATTTCCTTCGAGTGTTTGAGTTGGCAAGTAACTGTTGACTATAATTCATGTTTTTTATTTTTTCCTGTTGGCCAACAAGTCAGAGGGCATTTTGTGGCATGTTAAAAGCCTATGCCGTTAGTTTGCTTTCATTTTAAGTAAGGCAGCTGGTTTAATCCTCCAAAAAGTTTTGCTTAAGCAAAAGATTTGTCTTGTCTTTCTGTGTAGATAACTGCTTCCCAGCATTCAGGGGCTTAAACAGCTTCTGGCTGATGATTGAATTAGGGAACCTCTGGTAAAATGGACCAAATAATTATTTATGGATTTAACTTGTGTGTGTGTGTATGGCGTGTCTGGAACATACTTTGACAACTGGGAATCTTTATTTGTTTTTTTTTAGCAATGACATTGAGACAATGTTTTCCTCTTTTAGGAGAAACGAAAGGCGGAAGAGGCTCTCTGTGATCTGAAGCGCCAACATGAAACTGAAGTTGCTGAACTTCAGGTGGCCATAAAAAAGCTCAAAAGGGTAACTAGAAAACTGTCAATGTTTTGTTTGTACCATACAGTAATGCCATTTAATAACAATATAAACATGGTTCATAGACAAAGAACAATTTGGGTGATGTAGTCATGGTATAGTTGACAAAAGGATGGGAACGTGTTAGAAATCTTTTTCCGTAAATCATTTCAGTGTTGTTTTATTACATAGGTCCACAGAAATGAATTCCAAGTTGGTTCGTTTTTTTCATAATAGCATGTGGCCCAGAAGTGATAGTGTATTGTGTAGTGTTTGGAACCAACTTGAGGAGTTGCAGTAAAGGACACAACGTAGCACACAGCGAGCATCAGAATAACTGAGCGCCATATGCAGGGAACTTGGGGCCTATATAGTGCTGCTGGGAGTGACATCACGTATGATGCTTCAACCCCCCCTTTGAACTTCTTACTGAATACCATTGTCAAAGGATGTTGTATAATACTTGGCTGTAAGGCTGTCCCTCTCCTCTTTGGGAACTCCACTCTTCTGGAATGATGGGGAAGGGAGTGAAGAATTCGATGGCAGAGCTGGCTAGAATTTTAATAAAAGATTGGATTTATAGTAAACAGAATTAATTAGACGCACACGTTTTCACCAGCTTTTACAAAGTATAAAGGATTTGTTTTAATACATTTTCATGGATTTTCACAGCTTGAAGAACAATCAAAGAGCATAAATTTAAAGGAAGATGTGGCAGCACTAAGAACAAAAATGCACGAATTGACACTGGTAAGTAATATCAGCGGAAAGATTTAATTTAGAGCTGTAAATAACTATGCCACGTCTACACTCAGTATTTGATCTAGTTTTAATAAACATGGCACAAACATCAGTGACATTAAAGTTATGTTTATTTTGTCGTTTAGGTTTTATCTACTGAGGTGAACTAAGCATTCTTTTTACAAATATTTTGTTTGCTGGTCCTTCTTGCACTCAAATAGTTACATGCAAAATGCCTGCCAAAATAAGACATTGGGGGTATATATAAAACATACTTTTTGTGCAAGGTTTAAAAAAAGTGGTCTTATCACCATAGCAACCAATGTAATGAGTTGGAATCCTATTGGTTGCAATGGTGCTAAGACGCACAGCACCAGTATCACTTTCTGGAAGTCCCAATTGAGGACTGGTATATTGTCCTGTGAAAGTTATATATTCAACAGAGTAGGTGGCCACCACCTTCAAGGTGAATTCATAAACGCTGCAAAGTAGCGACCCAGGGTACAAAGTGATTTGAGAATATGCACCCTTGTAACAACTTATTGTAGTCTCTGTAACTACTGGTCATCATCAGTGTGCAGACACCTACATAAACATCTTTAGGTCCTAAAAAAGAGAAACCTAATTCCAGTACTATTTATCATACATTGTAAAATAAACAAAGTGCTATACACGCTACTAGTATAAGCAACAGGTCTGCAGATAATGACAAAAAAATAATGATTTACATCTAATGCTGGACCTTAGTGTGCCTATGATGTCAAGTATAACTAAACTGACAATATGTGGGTAACATTTTAACATCACGTCTCCTCCTCTTTTCAGGCATGCATAGTGCCCGATTCAGGCATTCGCCAGAATTTAAGACCAGTTGTTGGTACCCTCCCGGCAAATCTGGGACTGTTGGCAGCTGTGAATGCTTATTTCTTTGAGTGATTATTGTTTACATTCTCCTTTTTCGTATCAGATATGATATCATTAAGGGTTCCTTGTGTGCTTGTGGACAGAATTAGAGTCAGAGCCATAAATGCTGGTTTTGTGAGCAGTGGAAAATGTTTTTAACTCAATGCTCATCTTGATTTCATGCAGGAGAATCAGAAACTGAAAAAAGAATTGCTGGAAGCTCAGACAAGTATTTCCTTTCTGCAGAGTGAATTGGATGCTTTGAAAAGTGATTATGCAGATCAAAGCCTGAGCTCTGAAAGGTATTTTCTATAATAATAATAATAATAATAACAATAATACTATTAAAATTATTAATATACTCATGTACTTAAACACCCATCAAAATGCCTTGGTGCCCTCACGCAAAAAAAAACATAGCACAAACTGCATTTTTTTTGGGCTGACCTCTAGTCCTGAATAAATGTACTTGTTGTAGGATTGAAAAGTTGCGCAAAGCCATATTTATTTTTCTTTATACATCTGAAGACTGTTTATTAAGTCTTTAAATCCCAACTGCCATTTTCTCTGGTGGTGCCTAATTTTTGAACTTTCCTTTCCTGGCACCTTAAAACAAATCAATCAAAGTCCCCTAAAATATGTCTTTGACTGTTATATCTTACCCAGTTTTTTATCACTCAATATTGTATTGCTTATTTTTCCAGAGATATGGAGATAATTAAGGAATACACCAACGAACGAGACGACCTGGCAAGGCAAATAGAAATACTACAGTAGGTTATTATTTTGTTAAGTCATTTTCTACATATTTAATGCTGTAAATTGTCTCCGGTCAGATATCTTTTCTTACACTCCCTTAAAACTGTTCAATAAAACGTACAGTAGCGTAAGTAGCAACAAACTTGCATGAGTTGGACTAAATCTATAAGTCTACTCATTTTCATGGTAAAATGCACTAGCGTTCATACAAGATAAGACACCAGTGTTTCATAAAAAGCATAGTAAATGATGAACTGTATCTGTTTAAAAATTATATTAAAATTATGCTAGCAAATGTATGGATGATGCTGTTTGTGCCTTCTTAATCGATCGATTGCTCAAAACTAATAACTTAAAAAGCTGTTGTATAAGTTGTATAAGTTACACATTGCCTTTTTGATACTAGAACAGCTAATCGAAAACTGCATGACAGTAATGACGGTCTTCGTAGTGTACTGGAGAACAGTTTTAGCAAGTACAACAGATCCCTGGTAAGTTCATATGTATACCATCCCATGCATATGTCTGTGTGCAGTCATCCGTATTATGAGTTTACATAGTCATGATGTCAGACTCACAGATTCCTACAGATATCAGTTGGCTCAGCAGCTCACAAAGGACCTCAAATGGAGCTGAGCTATGAACTTCATTGCATTCCCCATACTTGTACGCAGATTTGTATTTGTGAATATGCATGAGTGTAAAAACACAACCCATTTGTAGACAGGCATTAAAAGGAAAAACATGGATCAAACCTGAATGATGCTTATATTTTATCAAAAATTGTTTTTGAAATTTTAACATTTTTGTTAGTCGGAGGTATATTACAAATGGTCACTTTAATCGCTATTTCTTGTTTGCAGTATATTAGGCTATATGTTCTAGGCATTTTTTTCCACCAAGTCTCTACACTATAAATATCTGCATAAAGACTAAACTGGTGTACATGGAAACTAAGTGATTAATTTAGATGTTTTATGACGTTTACATATGAAATATGTTAATTGCTGTCCACACCAGTACTGCTAACAAATCCATTTTGTTTTAGCGTGCAAATACTTCGCCGGGAGGTACTATATCAAGAAATAGTCCCAAACTGAACAGAAGTAATTCACCGTACGATAGGTATATACTAACCACTAATTATTGTTATTATATATAGTTTTATGGGGTTCATACACTAAAGGGAGAGCCAGCAGCAGAAGGGCGAACACTGGCGGGCAACACTCTGCATTAAGTGGTGAGATGAGCCTAATAAAGCATTACATTGATGAGGAGACGTTGGTGAAATCTCTTTGATTTAAATATGCAATATATAGGGTCAGCCCAGCTCTTCCAGCAGAAGAAGGTCACTGTGGTTGCTCCCTTATAATGCATAGAGACGTTAATAAGTTATTTAATCTGATATGCTTTCAAGATTTAAATACTGTGTTGTTAAATATGGCAATTACATTATAAAACTGTACTAAACATATGTTACAAAGGGAGATATCAAATCTAAAGTTTTTTAAAAAAAGTTATGGCTTTGCTAGTTTCATGCAAAAGCTTAATTAATTAAATATGGATGTAATCAATATACTGTCATATATATTTGTCAGGTCTCCTCGATCATCCTACTTAGATGAGGACTATGACACCCTAGCTGCCTGCGATCCAATGCAGAGAATGAACTGTGAGGTTGACAGCCTTCCTGAAAGCTGCATAGACAGTGGCTTATCCACTCTCAGGGACTCCAACGAATATGATTCGGAGGTAGAATACAGACCACACAAACTCTTTCATAGATCACGGTTTACACATGAGAGCTTTGGTGGAGATGCCTCTGATACAGATGTAAGTACTTCTACATATGAATCTGTTCCACATGAATTCAACATAGAGAAAAACCAGAGAATATTTAAACAGAGGTTTTCTAACTATATAGTTTCCTAGAAGTGTTTTCTTCTTCTACCTATTCAAGGATACTTTTGGGAAAGATTTCTATTACAGATAATGGTAATTTTATGATCTAAAATGCACACACCAAGGAAAAATAAATATTTATGACATTCCATACTTGTGCCTTTTGCTGTAACTTTGAATAATTTATGTCATTACCCAGTGTGCCCCAGGCTCTGGATGGAAGCCAGTATGAATAATCCCATTCTGTTTCTAGATAGATTTTCTGTTGCTTGACATACCCAAAGAGATGTGAATGGAGCCTTTGAATATCAATTTCACTCTTACCCTGAATTTGTTTAGTGAAAGCTGCCAGTGAGAGCCTTTCACCCCACATAACCCCAGCCCCAATCTTGTGAAGATGATTTGCAAAAAACAAATGGCAGTGCGAAATTCTGAATGAATAATAGTGACAGAGGTGGCATTGATTCAAGATAGATTGGTCCACCATCAGGATCAATTAACATGATGAGGAACCCTCTTTCGACGCTATCAATTACTTACCAGTGAAGACAGGAGACAATTTGATTAAAATATATCTCTGACAAAGGTCTTTTATTACGTCTCTTACTTTAAAAGCAAGCCAAATTGCGTTTTAAAGAATCGTTTTGAAAACGTGGTGCCATTAAAAATGCTGTAGTTGTAGTTATGACAAAAAGGTAAAGTAGAGGTCTACAATGGCAGACACAAATCTTTAGTATGTTTTAAATATTTATGCCACTTCTAAGAATATAGATAGGTAGTAATGCCTTTTTTATTGGACTAAGTCGTTTATAGTTTTTGAACCCTAGCTGATCTCAAATGGATTTTATTACCTGATAGAACTGTATTGTATTTTGCCTCAACAAAAGCAGCCTTATTTATTCCATTCCCCTACTTCCATATGACATTTAAGATAGAAAAACCTGCATACAGACTCAATTTCACAGATTGAAATTGGATGTTATTTTTGGTATTTTTTCATTAATATTCAACCATTCAAGTTGTGTTCATACTCTGGAGCACCACTGAATCACCTTTTCCAACTACGGACTTCAAAATTGTTTTTAGACATGTAGTTGAATTGCAGACCCTATATTTTCAGCCACTGTTAACATGAATTACAGTTTAGGCAGCTCATTGGATTTAGCCCAATATGTGTTTACTGTATGTGATTACACATTGGATTTGCCTTACAATAATCAACCAAGTTGTTGATGAACTCGCATTTCTGGATAGTTTTTTGTGGTTTAGCCATCTGTCAGAAGAAGCAACAAAATTGGTTTTAGTGAGCAGCTCTTACTTTTTATTATTATGTATCTAATGGCAATTAATTTCCAGGTATAACAGATCCCTTCTTAACTTCTGTGATCCTTAAACTCGATGTCATCCATCCATAGGTTCCTGAAATCAGAGATGAAGAATTGTATGCACCAGAAAGCAATGGAAATCTCCTTGATTGGAAAACTTCTCGGCCAGTCAGCAGAAGCAGCTCAGGGGCATCTTCAAGAAAGTGTATCTCAGCGCTGCCTGCACATGTAACAGCTGTAAGTTTTCTTCAAACCCATAAATGTCTCCCCAACATAAGCAGCAATCAAGGTTTAATGTCATAATGTAACGATAATTCACAGGTATCTGATATTTATTTATACACGCATACGTGCTGGCAGACTGACACGTATGCAATGTAATAATATAAACAGGGCATGCTAATTTGCTTGACAAAATGAAAAACAATAGACGCCGTTATTACCAATAATGAAAATAAATGTAATGGTGTTAATTGTAGTAAGGGTAAAAGTTCTAATTGTCTGGCTCTCAGATGCATGTGCCTTGGGCCACATGCATACCTTGGAAGTCTCCGGGTTTCACCCGGAGATTGCAGAGTGAAGCACCGGTTCTCCTGGTCAAGACCCGAATCCTCCGGGTCGCGGGTGCGGGGTCTTGTCGTGCCCCGCCCATTTTCCCTTTAAATGGGGGTGTTTCCCACTGCCATCAGGGAACACCCCCGACATCATCGGGAACTCCCACTGACATCATCAGGAACGCCCCCTACGTCAGCGGGAACTCCCACTGACGTCGGCGGGACATCCTACTGACGTCGGCGGGAACTCCCACTGATGTCGGTGGGAACTCCCACAGACGACACAGGACTGACCCCTGACATCAGTGGCAGTCCTGGCCATGTCCCGCAAGGAGCCCAGAAGTTCCCAGGTATGGCCACATGTCTGCTCCAAATCACAGAGCTGGAGTGAATGAGTAAATGAGGGAAATTGGGACCTTGGTCCTGCAGCCCAGATCTTTTCCTAGGTCTGTGAGATGTTTGCAAAATGTGTTTTATGTTGTGTATGGAGTGAGGGATATTTAGCACCCCAGAGAGATGCGGAGGGGTGGATCCTTTCTAATTCAAAGCTATTTTCTCCATAACGAGCTGAAACACATTTGTTGATTTGTATGCTCAGCGCAATCCACCAGAGAATGGTTGAGACAGTTTACAATCTTTAAAAATATATTTTGATGATGCAGTCAGGCTTACAAAATTCCAATTAATATGGATATAAAATATATAGAGAGAAATATCCATAACAAAATACTGTACGATTTCAGAGTTATAGTTCTGTACAGTAATACACTCACATGTGTATAGAGATAAGCAGGCTCGTCATAATAAAGATGTTTTCTTATTCTTCCCCCAAGGCTTGCATTCAAAGGGATATGAATAAAAATCACCAAATATATTCTTCAATAAATTTAATTACGTCTAAAATATCTTACATATGGTTTTCAGCATCCTACATCCATGAGCAAAAATCCAGGCACAGAATCCAAAATATACAAAGATCCTAGCAATAAAACAAAGAAGCAGAAAATATCCAATATATATATATATATATATATATATATATATATATATATATATATATATATATATACACACACACACACATACACATTATGTCTTTCTGGTATATTTTGTTTATCATGTACATTATACATGTGAGATACAGATATCTTTACAAAAAGATAAAGAAAAGAAAATTAAAAAGGTCAAATTCCCCCATTGGGCCCCGTAGGTTGTAAAGAATCCAAGTGAAAGAGCCACTTCATCTCCTTTTTCCAAATTTTTGCTGTTATTCCCTCCTCTTCATATTTCTCGACTTTGTCTATTGCACAAAAATTTTATATCTTCTAGATTTGTATAGTGGCACTCTACAAAATGCTTTCACAATGAATGTTGTATAATATCCTTTCTGATATTTCTAATATATTGTTAGCCATACAGACACTCTATCAAGTATATCAAATTTCTTGAGAAACGTATCAGAAATATATATTTTTGATTGTTTTCCATTTGTAAAGAATATACACTTTTCAGTACCCCCTGTTCTTTGTTTGTTAAATTGTTTCTATCATGCTTTGAGGGTTGGATTTCTCAAAATCTCTAAAGCTCCTGATTTGTAAGAAGATTTCTCTTTAAAATCTGTATGAGCTATATCCCCATTTTCTGATGTTTTTATATTATTATTCATAGGTGGGGGTTTCAGAGCATAATATCTTTTTAGTGTACCATTACACATTTATGAAAACCCTTGCAGTTGATAGCTGATTTTTTCTTCTTCCTTCTTTTCTTATCTTCTTCTCAAGCATGAGATTCCCTCATCTCATTCCTCAACATTTAGGTTTATTTTGCTTCTTACAGCTCCTCTCTGGGCTTTTTGATAAAAACACTGATCCATATCTAAAAAAGGGGATGTTTCCCCCCGTTTCTTAAATCATAATATTTGGTACCTATTGTTCGAGAAAAGAAAACTCTTTTTAATGTGTATCTGTATTTAAATGTGTTTCTCTAAATGATACCTTATACATCTTCTTCACTAATTCGGAGTTACCGATCTTGTATGTGAAAATTAGGTGATCCCCTTATTGGATGTGATTCTTTCTCTACCATAGTGTTCTTTCTTTTTTTAGTTGTGTGTGTGTTCAGTAGAGCCATGTGCAGTAGAGCCATGATCACACCTGGATTCCAAGGAACTTAGTGATGGTGTAGATGATTTGGGTCCACATATAGAAAAGTGTCCCAAGGTCACCACAATTAGTCATCTGTCAGAATACAAAAAAATATTTAGTAGCCTATTGTGTGTATACATTTTCTCTTTGAGGGATGCATCTCGTCAACTTGTACATAGTCAACTGTCACTTAATTTAGATCCCACTCACGTTTTAACATATGTGGATATTTACTGGGAAACAAATGTGCTAAAATAGTGGTATAACATATGGAAACTGTGCTAGATGCATGTTAAGCTTCAGAGGACTGCTTAGATGGGGACCCACAACATACTTGATGTGTTCAAATAATGGAGCTCTTGTTGCATTATGGTAATAAGAGTAGTAATTTCAGGTAAGCGAGCAGCCCACTTGCCAGCGTACTTGTAGTTGTCTACAACTTCTCTTTTACATTTTCCTCAGTTTTGTACCTTTTTCATTATGGTTGATCGCAATGAATTAATGAATGTTGATGTTTACAACCCAAGTCTCTTCGTTTCAGGCTGATAGCACAGACCAAGTCAATAAATTTCCTAGCACAGAAAAAGCCTACAAGATAGTGCTTGCTGGTGATGCCGCTGTTGGGAAGTCCAGTTTTCTCATGAGGTTGTGTAAAAATGAGTTTCGAGGGAACACAAGTGCCACTTTGGGTAAGTTTAAATAAAAGGCAATAATAATAGAACTGGTGAGTTAACACATTGAAAGTGATGATTTGTCGAGACAGAGCTATGTTCTTTCTGTGCATCAATACCCATTAAAAATATTTATTTCCATGCTGTAAAGGTCAATGTAGTAAAACTCCCTTGCAATTTACAACCTATCAAATATGCCTCTACTATTTGGTAGATGGAAAACTAATAATATTTACATATTATCATAATTGTCAAAAAGGCACATACAAGTTTTTATGTTGATTGTGTATTATAAATACATTAATTTAAATAATCAAGCTCAGGACAGGACCATACAATCCACTACTCATAACTCTTCACCATTTGTTAATACATATAATTCTAGATTCAAAATGCCTGTGAACAATTAATTAAGCATCAATGAATCTTTTTTTCATTTCTTTGTTGGTGATGTGGCTTTTTTAATACAGTAGATGTTTTTGCTTTCTAAGGTTAAGGAAAGAACATATGCAATATTTAATGAAAATGATTTTTATAATTGTAAAATTGTTTAACATTTGTATTTTTAATATTTTGACATCACTGTGTAATGCTACCTGACATACTGTATATATTAACTCCATGTAGGCTGCGTAGTAAATGGTTTGTTGTTACCTGAAATTAGGAAAGGAAATCCCTGTGGTGCGTAGGAACATATTTGTATTTTTTAATTGCAGCTATTGTTAGTAACTTCACAGGCCATCTATCAGATTTTCATAATGACAAACTGGACTACCAGCAGGAGAATGATGGGACAAAAGGTCATACTTTTTACAATGAGAGGGTCAGACGGTTAGATGTTGGAAAGTATTTCTTCACTGAGGGGATACGCGAATGAGCGAATAGCCTCCCAGCTGAAGGGGTAGATGGTTAACCTCTACACACCTCAATATTGTTCCGCATGCTGATATAAAAACAGTGGGCTCTAAAGCCTACTGTGACTGCATAGGTAGTAATGTTATCACTATGATCACCAATCATCATGTGATGACCTCACCTCATGCAACCAGAGTAAAAAGTAAAACATTAATAAATATGTACAGAAATTATTTTAAAGAAGAAAAAACATAAACTTGATTTTGTTTTGTTTTAAAGGAGTGGATTTCCAAATGAAAACACTGGTAGTGGATGGAGAGCCAACACTTCTGCAGCTTTGGGATACAGCAGGGCAAGAAAGGTGTGCACTATGGCAATAAAGGACAAATGTGTAGATTTGAAAAAAATGTAATTCATGCCTACCATGTTTCCCTGACCATCTAACCATACATAATTGCATAGTGTAATTTACTTTAAGCTTGTTTTTTTATGTATAATTCATATTGAGTACTTTTTAATGTTTTTTTTAAAGTGTTTTCTCACCACTTTCATTATGTTTCAGATTTAGGAGTATCGCCAAATCATATTTTAGAAGAGCAGATGGGGTTCTGCTTCTTTATGACGTAACGTGTGAGAAAAGTTTCCTGAATGTGAGGGAGTGGATAGACATGATCGAGGTAAATATCCTATAACAGCTGTAGCAGTAGATGGAGTAGATTTTTGCACTGGACATCACACAATAACAATACAGTCTGTTATAGTGATCTCTCATATCAACGTTTTCAAAAGTTGTTTTCCTAGGTAGGTAAATTGAAAGTATATGTTATATTACACAGGTTTGAATCATAATCAATCCTCATAATAAAATAAAGTTTAAGATGCTAGGTTAAGAAATAATATTTACAAAAATAAATTTAAGTCAGATCTGTCACTTTTTTCATATCCTAAATGTTACAGTTCTGCACACTAAAAAATGTATGTGAATTGGTTGAGCCAGCCTTTCTAGTGTAGGGGGGGTGGGAAGGTATGAGGCCAGTGATTAGTTATGCCAGTTTACCTTTGGATACCTTTTGCCACATGTTAACAGATTTAAAATATTTCCTAAATTGTAAAAGTGATATCTACAAAACAATCAGTTGTGTTTTCGTTTTCTCTCATAGGATGCAACCAGTGACAGCATCCCTATCATGATGGTAGGAAACAAAGCTGACCTTCGACCAATAATGTCAGATCAAGGACATAAGTGTGTGCCAACGAGTTATGGAGAAAAGTTATCCATGGTAGGTTGTGTTGACATGTTTTCTCACACCCCCCACAATTTCTGAAGGGGCAACTTAGCCAATTAAGTGAACCCTATGCAGCTGCTTGATCTGTTAATATCGTAGCACCACCTCTGCTAATAACACACTATTAAAGTTGCGTCTGTGTTAAATTCCTTCTCCTTCTTACAGACATACAATGCATTATTCTGTGAAACTAGTGCCAAGGAGGGATCAAACATCGTAGAAGCTGTTCTTCATCTTGCACGGTATGTGCCTTGGACATAGGTCATGTTTACTGTAATCTGTAATACTTAGCTCAAATGTGCCTTATTCAATAATGATTCATAACATGGGATTGGCTTTACTATTATACACAAATTTAGACTATTCATTAAATAATTCCTACACAGCTTGTTTTCTGTGAAGTTCATTGCAGGTGCATATGTCTGTAAAATGCTTCCTTGTGCACCTGCATGTCCTAAGTGGGCAGAACATCAGGATACAATGGTTATTTGAATGGGTTTTTTAAAAAGTGTAAAGCTATCTTATCACCAAAGCACAACTAGTTGTCATAGTGATAATACATTATAAAACCAGAATCACTTTTTTCATGGTAAACTTTAATGTCATTACCTCAGCTGTAATTGCCCCATGGAGGACTATGGGAGATCCTAATAGTTCCCAGCTCCGTTGCACATATCCAGTGAGGTCATGGGTTGTATAGACCAGGTGGCACTAACGTGTCCCACTTCCTCCCACCCAATCCATTGCTAACAGCTAATCTTGTATAAGGCCATTGTACCTAAAACAATCAACATACCTCAAAATCCCAAAGGAATTGTTAATTTCTTTTTAATCTGCCAAACCCACATGTCAACAACCTAGATGTTGAAGATTGGTTCCTGTATGTTTACAAGATCTTGGAAAGCCTACACGTTATAGCCATAGTTTACTAAACAGAAACACTGTTATAGATGTAATTCGTTTAGAGTATACAGCTGCATGCAGATGTTAATATCTAGTGCATTTGGTAGAGGATATAAATGAGGGGTTTTGGAGTAGAAAAAGTATTTTGTAACCTTTTTCCATATGCAAGCATGAACATTTATTACAACTTCTATATATCAACTTTATCACACTTTTGAAAGATCATTGAATTCTCCCCAGGCACATTTAACAACAATTATTTATGCTTGATGCTTGATTATGCTTTGTTCATTGTTCATAGTTCAACTGTTAACACTTTTTTAGTTCTTTACATTTAATACAATACATACCTTTTAGTGCTTTATATGGAAAAATGTTACTCTTCTAGTAACTAGAGTGAACTGTGTTGTTCACAGTCCCTTATTTCTACTTATTTGGTAGCAGTATAAACTGCTTTGTGTGCCCACTATGTAGGAGGTGAGAGTAGGTTCTCACCCTATTGAGAGTGTGCCTTGACGTGGCGGGTGAGCTTAATTATGCTTTGGCCAATTCATATAACCAAAACCTCTCATTTATATTATGTTTATATATTTGTTGCCAACTTTATTAGGGTAAGAAGCGCAGACAGTTTTTGTTTCTTGTATACATTGTACAGCCAATACACTGTTTCTTGCAGCATGCTTACACCTGTTTGGAAGGCCTTGTATTACACATTTGTATTATTTGAGCCTGTGACTAGCTTAGCGCACCGACATTTTTTCTTTTCCTTATTTCTACTTTCGAACACTAAATGTCCTGTTCTAAGTACAGTTTGTTTCATAAAATCTGCAGACAGACAAAAAATATTCACGCACCAAACATAGCTCATTATGTCATTGTAGGCAGTAAAACATTAATGCACAGAGCACTATATCTATGCATGGTCTTTTTTTGTTGGTATTTGAATTCGTGTCACAATCTAACAACTCCTTATTCCCTCTGACCTTATTCTAGTGAGGTGAGAAAGCGCGGTGACAATGAAGATGACAGGGGATCTGTGACCAATCTTTCAGGAGCAACTGCCAAGAAAACACAAATGAAAAACTGCTGTAATGTTTAAAGACTTGTAGTAAATTATCTTTCTCTCCTGCTAAAATGTTTAGATAACTCACATTTGTTATACTTTAGATGAAGTATATAAAATATTCTGTGCCATTTTTGAGGCTTCGTGGTTGACAGCCCCCTCCCTTGAGTGTTATACTCAGTATGACACTCAAATATTGTTATTTATGAGTCAGAACATGTACAGTTTCAGTGTATAAACTTCAAAGTAACAAAGTTAGAACATATAATTAACAATGCTTTGTTAGTTTTTAAAATAATTATTTATATATAGATATATGTCAGTTTTTTAACTTCGTGTTTGTAATGGGCATATCATCATTTAGCGTCTGAAGTACTAAATGAATGTTCATAGTTTTTTTCCAAAATCCAACAAAAGCTCTTATATGTAATTTATTAATAATATACATAGTCTTCTCCTTTGATGTGTTGTTCATTTTCCTACTTTGTATATTGCCATCCTGAAGATGAAAAATAAAAGTGGCCTATTGTAATTTTCTTTGACATTCTTGTGTATAATGAGGTATAATGATTTAAAAAAAATCTTGAATTTTGTTTAAAGACCTATCTATTCCCCCTCTCTCTAAGTTAACCAGGTCCACCCAAGCACCTTTGGGTAAGTGAAGAGTGGACAGTGAAAATCAGTCAAAGGGTACATCTTTTGGACAAAAAGATCAATTCACTTTTCAGAGCCCATCCAGCAATAATCTGTGAAGGCACTGATTTTCTGCATGTAGTAATTATTAATCGCTGATGTTCTAGCATATTTAGAGTCACTCTTGAACTAATGTTAATCGCTGATGTTCTAGCATATTTAGAGTCACTCTTGAACTAATCAGCTTCATCACACAGGAGAGTTGACATATGCCTCTTTGTTTGGGGCGCATTGGTAGAGATAAGGGGCTAAAACGGGGATACTTAATCCTAGCAACAATCTGTCCTTAAAAATGGTATATTATAATGCACATGCTTAAAGTTAAAGATGAGAATAGAAGCATATACAATACAGCAACAGCCATCTTAAATTCACATATTTATCGCTACCTGTGGCTTGTGCACCCAATGGGAGGGGCAACTTAAGTGAAGGAATAAACATACAAGTCATGTGACAGGAAGTAAAAAAGGCAGTTGTGTATATTTTTAGGGATCAGTGAAGCAAGCCAAGATTTCGAAAGTTGTAGTCCGTCAATGATAAAATTGGAGTGGGACTAAAATATATATTTATGTGGAAGGAAGGGACGGACATGACTGTTATTTTAAGATGACTGCTATACAAAGTGAGTTTGCAATACATATATATTTCTTATTTTAATCTGTAAGCACCATTACATAGGTTTATTTAGGATTTGAGACACTGACCTTCTAGGCATATTGTATTTTCCTGTGGCTCTTGATGATGGGCTAGGTGGTTTTGCTATTGTTTTGAGTCTTATGGTCAATGTTCCCTCTAATTTTTCTTGGGTGATGTGCGCAGAAAATTTCTGTTGTGCAAAATTTTTCCCAGAGCCAAAATTTTGTGCGCACAATATGCTTCTACAGTCCATGTAAAGTTGGTGGAGCTGAAAAAAAAATCACATTGCAAGGGGGTGGAGCTATTTATTTCCAACCCTTTTGACTCCATGGTCTATTCTAAAGGTGAAATTCTCACCGCAAAAATTAATTATGAGCGAATCATGAGCGGGGGCTCCGGGCTGCATAAAGGATCAATATATATATATTATTTTCTTTTTTTATTGGGAAAAACTGCATACCATTGACAGGGGTACAGCATAACACCTATCACTATATACTGAGGCACACATTGACTGGGGTACAGCATAACACCTATCACTATATACTGAGGCATTCACAAAAAGAGAGGATGGAATGCAGCACTCAGCAGTGAAATGGTGCACGAGCCAGGGTACCACCAAGTCCCTCAATAAATCCAATATAAAGAAGCAGAGGCTCAGCACTTCAAATGATAAGGTGAGTTTATTTCACACATAAAGGTGAAATAAACTCACCTTATCATTTGAAGTGCTGAGCCTCTGCTTCTTTATTTTGGATATATACTGAGGCAGACATTGACGGTGGTACAGCATAACACCTATCACTATATACTGAGGCACACATTGACTGGGGCACAGCATAACACCTATCACTATATACTGATTACAGCCTCCCTATGCCATGCTATCCCCCCCTTACACATCCATGCTATCACACACACACACACTCATTCACAAACATTCAGCATAAACTACAGCATAACACCCATCACTCTCACACACTTACTAATCCACTCTCACTTAATGTTTTCCTACCTTTCCTCTGTTAGTTACTTTTCCTCCTCCTTTTCGTTCTTCCTCTTGACTTCTGTGTCCTGTCCTTCCGGTGCAGTAAAGAAGGTGGGCGTGGCTTCAGTGCTGTCTGCCGGGATCTGACATCAAATCCCGACGCACAGCATCAGTTGCCGCGCGCATAGCAAGGGAGCAGGATCGGAGGTCTGTATTAACAGACCTCCCGCTCCCTTGATTGATTTTAAGCCGGTTGGGGTGAGATTTTTGATCTCCCCAACCGAGCTTGCTCGTCCAGCGGCGGACATTAATGTCCATCTCTGGAGGAGTGCCAGCGTCACCCTGGACAGACTGCCCGCCCCACCCAGCTCCCCGTTAGGTACTGTGTGCACAATGTTAGAACGTGTGCGCTCCCTCAAAAAGTTATGTGCGCGCACAAGCGCACAGCTTAGAGGGAACACTGCCCAACACCCTTGTGTATTGATTTATGTGATGTCCCCAGCCAGCCCCCTCCCTTTTGTATTGATGCCCCCCTTTGCATTGTTAATGACTGACCCATGTAATTTGAACCCAGCCCCCCACCCAGCGGCGTATCTAGGCTATGGCAACTATGGCTCGTGCCATAGGCGCCATTTGAAAGGGGGCGACGGTGAGCGGCTTTTAAACGCCGTTTTTTTTTTGATGCGGAGGAGAGAGAGGGGCGCCTAGCAACCGCTCGGCGCCCCTCATTCTCCTGCATGAGCCCTCTACCCCCGTCCCGGTGCCGGCATTTCATGCAGAGCCCCTCAATATGACGGCATATTGCGGCTTTCAGCAGTGAAGCAGCGGGCATCAGCGAGCGGGTTTTAAACACTGTCTTGTTTTTTTTTTTTGATGCGGAGGAGAAAGAGGGGCGTCTAGCAACCGCTCGGCGCCCCTCATTCTCCTCCACGAGGCCTCTACCTCTGTCCCGGTGCCGGCATTTCATGCTGAGCGCCGTAATATGACGTCATATTTCGGCGCTCAGCAGTGAAGCAGCGGGCACCAGCGAGCGGCTTTTAAACGCTGTCTTTTTTTTTATGTGGAGGAGAGAGAGGGGCGCCTAGCAACTGATCAGCGCCCCTCGTTCTCCTCCGCATAAAAAAAAAAACAGTGTTTAAAAGCCGCTCGCTGGTGTCTGCTGCTTCACTGCTGAGCGCCGAAATATGACGTCATATTACGGCGCTCAGCAGTGAAGCAGCAGGCAGTGCAGGAAGACAGAAGCCTTGTGCTCCAGTCGCTGGACCTCAAGGTGAGAGAACTACAAAGGGGGAGAGGGGTTAGACAGTGATAAGGGAGGGAGAGGGGTTAGAAAGTGATAAGGGAGGGAGAGGGGGTAGAAAGTGATAAGGGAGGGAGAGGGGTTAGAAAGTGATAAGGGAAGGAGAGGGGTTAGAAAGTGATAAGAGAAGGAGAGGGGGTAGATATGAGTAAAGAGTGTGAATTAATGTGTGGATGCATTGAGTGAATGAGGGAGAGCATGAGTTAATATGTGAATGTATTGTCTGAATGAGGGAGAGCATTAGTTGTCTGAATGAGGGAGAGCATGAGTTAATATGTGGATGAGTTGTCTGAATGAGGGAGAGCATGAGTTAATATGTGGATGAATTGTCTAAATAAGGGAGAGCATAACTTAATATGGGGATGAGTTGTCTGAATGAGGGAGTGCATGAGTTAATATGGGGATGAGTTGTCTGAATGAGGGAGAGCATGAGTTGTCTGAATGAGGGAGAGCATGAGTTAATGTGTGGATGAGTTGTCTGAATGAGGGAGAGCATGAGTTAATGTGTGGATGAGTTGTCTGAATGAGGGAGAGCATGAGTTAATGTGTGGATGAGTTGTCTGAATTAAAGTGTGAATTAGTGAGTGACTGTAAAAGTGTTTGTGTATCATAGATGTATAATTGTGGAAGGGCAAAGATTGCACTAGCAGGAGGTTTGAGCCTTGGGGACCAAGATGGCACAGGCAGGGTGTTTATGGGACAAAGATGGCAAAGGCCGAACTGTTTGGGGACAAAGTTGACTTGTGCTGGGCTATTTGGGGACAAAGATTGCAAATCTGATGCTGGTCAGGTTCTTTGTGGGCAGTGTGGACGCCAGGGCTGACTTTGGGGTGTGCAACCTGTGATCTATGCCTGTAATTTAGGGGGTTTTAAATATACCTTTAATGCCGTGTTTTTATGTGAATTCCAATTGATCTTTACCTGCAAAGCTGGGTTTTTGTGTTATTCTGTAGATCCATATCTGCTATGCTATGTTTCCATACATTATTTATGTGTACCTGCAAATACAGGGTTAATATGTCTTATTCAGTTGATTAATACCTGCAACGCTGTTTCCATGTACGTATTTGATCTATACCTGCGATGCTTCGTTTCATATATTATTATTGTATACCTTATTGTATACTGTGCAGGCACGCTGGCCGCTTAATGATTTTAAAGCGGCCAGCGTGTCTTACTGCCGCTTAATGATTAACCATTGCAGCCGATGTGGCTGTGACTCTTAAAGCGGACGTAAGACACGCTGGCCGCTTTAAGAGTCACAGCCATATCGGCTGCAATGGCATTTCGGTGTGCCGGCCAGTTTGGCCGGCCTACCGCGGATGCTCATAGTCCCCTCAGAGTCACAGACCTGTTCACAGCACACTGACACCATACTTTTTAAATAAGTACTGGGTTAATCTTCACTGCCCCCAGGATTTAGATTCCCCTTAGTCTGCCCCCCTTTACCTCTAACTGCGCCTTAAGTTAACTTTATTAAATTAACCCTCAGTCCTCATCATTAAATTAACCCTAAACACCCCATTAACCATAACTACCCCTAAATTAACTCTAAATACCCCATCAAACACAACTACCCTAAATTAACCCTAAACACCCCATTAACCACAACAGCCCCTAAATTAACCCTAAACACCCCATTAACCACAACTGCCTCAAATTAAACCCAAATGCCCCATTAACCACAGCTGCTCCTATATTAACCCTAAACACCCCATTAACCATAGCTGCCCCTAAATTAACCCTAAACACCATATTAACCATAACTGCCCCTAAATTAACCCTAAACACCCCATTAACCATAACTGCCCCTAAATTAACCCTAAACACCTCATTAACCATAGCTGCCCCTAAACACCCCATTAACCATAACTGCCCCTAAACACCCCATTAACCATAACTGCCCCTAAATTAACCCTAAACACCCCATTAACCATAACTGCCCCTAAATTAACCCCCACCTCCCCTAACTTTCAGCAGCCCAAATATAAATTTTATACTTACAGTTAGATGAGTATAACAGCCATGTGGTTCTGGCCTTCTGGGAGAAGGAAGGGGCGGGGCCAGTTGTCACAGTGATTACAGGGAGGGACTGGTAAGTAGGAGCTGCTGCTGTGAGTCAGACTAAACGGATTATATAATGAGGGGTATTTTTCAGAGCGTTTGCTCTGAAAAAACCCTCATTTTATAATCGATAAAAATCGATTCAACTAATCGATAATGAAATTCGTTGGCAACGATTTTCATTATCGATTATTATCGATTTTATCGGTTAGTTGTTGCAGCCCTACTTTTATCGTTCTGTCTTCTAAAAATAAAGCTTTCTTCTTAGACTCCCATGTGCCGGAAAATCTTTATATGTGGCAACTTTAAATGTCCGTTCGTGTTAAATCTACTGTAACAAGGAGCTTGTGCCGACAGTCCATGCGATCAGTGCTGTTGAACAATGATGCGTACATTAGGTAGTTAATCGTTGACGTCGAATGAGACTATTGGTCGCCTGCAGGGGCCTCCTCTGGCATCAACCAATTTTTTTAATTATTTTTACATCTTGTCATTTTGTGCCTATGCCCTGTTTGTAACATCTATGAAAATTCAATCCCATGGTATTTTAACTGCTGGTATTTTGTGGGGAGATACAAAAGGACTTTTTTAAATATTTTTGGACATATCTTCTTTGAACTGGATGATTCCACTTATGATGTCATGGTGACATCACTGGGGTCTTTTTATTTTTACATTTTATTTTTTAACTATTTTTACATTTTCAGATTTTTTTAAATTATTTTCTTAATTTTATTTCACTGATCACATTAGTGAGGTGTCCTCCATTGACCAGCATGGTTGGCTGCGGTACCTGTAGTCAAAGGGAGCTCATTGTTCTCAGGAGGGTCTGGAAATTCTTTTATTTTGAATAGGCGCCACCATCTGGATAGAGGCATCATGTCTCTGTCATGTGACAGTTTGAAATGCTCCTAGGAGCAATCAAATGGGGCCCAGGACTTTTCAACAGCAATCACCAACTTAATTAGGCAAGAGGTAACAATGGGTAGGAATAATCATGCAGAACCTTTCCCATGAAATATTGTATATAATGATTATATAATTATATAAAGTAAGATCGGCGCAACAGAATAAAACAACTTTTGTTTCCTATGAACGCTATTTATTCTCTAAATACAAACAATAACAATTTGAATATATTTGGACGGGTTCTTCCATGGGTTTGATGAAGGCAGCCATCGTTATAGAGATTACAAGTTACATATTTGTAGATGATGAATCCAACAAAGCAGCCGCTCTGGCAAAATCTCACAATCATCACTGATGTGATAACGGGAATCCATGTTATATCCAAGTTGTTCTGATAATTGTTCGGAGGCTTGCTTGATATCATCTTCATTTTGATTAACTTGTCGCCGTCCTCATCATGCCAACGTACAGGCAAGAGAGCAGGGAAGACTTCCATCACAAACTATAAAGCTATTTATTATGTAAAGAATGCAGACCGTATGAATGTGAATATAATTGGAACGGGTTCTTCCATGGGTTTGATGAAGGCTGCTATTATTATCACAATTAAAAGTTACATATTTGTAGATGATGAATCCAGGCAGCAGCTCTGGCAAAATGTCACAATCGTCACTGATGGAATAACAGCAAGCCATGTTTTATCCATGTTGTTTGGAGGCTTGCTTGGTACTTTCTTAATCTTGATTAACTTGTTGTCGTCATCATTGTGCCAATTTATGGGCAGGGGAGCCGGGTAGACTCCCATCACAAATGATAAAGCTGTTTTTTTATGCAAAGAATACAGACCGTATGAATTTGAAGACATTCGGACGTATTATTGCAAGGGTTTGATGACGGCTGGCATTATTATCGCCATTAAAAGCTACATATTTGTAGATGATGAATCCAACCAGGCAGCAGCTCAGGAAAATGGACACAATCCCCAATGTTGCAATAAAAGCAATATATTTTGTATCCATGTTGATCTGATAATTGTTCTGAGGCTTGCTTGGTGCTGTCTTCATCTTCATTAACTTGTCATCATCATCATCATCGTGCCAATTTGCAGGCAGTGGAGCCGGGCAGACTTCTATCACCAGTAGAAATAACAAGATAACTACCAGCTTCATCTTCCTTGTTCAGTCAGTCCAGCAAAGTGGTGGCCTGAGCCTGTGTCCTGCACACAAACATTCAGCTCTGCCTTTACTGCATCACAGAGCTATGATGTCACAATAAGTACTCTTACAGCTGCAATATTTGCACCTGGACTGAAGCGCACCAAACATAGTTTTATTTTAAAAAACAATGTTTGCTTTGTAACTGATAATATGATATTTAATGTACTCATCAGTATACTGTTACTGCAAATAAAAAAGATAGTCGGCAATTAACTGTGATATGAAAAAAGTCACATAAAAGTAATGATGCAACTGGAACTGCAGCATGATAGAAATGTAGTGAAGGCCCCTGTTTTGATGTGAAACGTAGTTCTATCACCATGACAACCAATAAGCTGTTCCTGCTGACTGGACCGTTGCATCGGTAGATGTGATGAGTTAATTGTTCAAATTTGCACAACTATTGGGAAATAGACATCATGTCTGGGCGAATCCAAAGCCTGAGCTCAAGGGGGGTTCTCACACTAACACTTACCCTGTCACTTACACCAACTCACGCATACATAAAAAATTGATGGCATTTAAATTGGGAGGGCACACTGTGGGACACAGCATGATGTAGGGGGGCCATGGCCCCCTCTGCCCCCCCCCGCCGACGCCACTGCTTTATGGCAATGCTAATAAAGTCTGTTCCGTTATCCACTTTTTTTATTCAGAGTGTCTGTCTGAAAAATAAAACTTTCTTAAATATATTGTGCATTTTAGGATATTACAGAGATTTACATTATATTTAATTGACAAGGATCTAGAAATATACACCCCAAATACCTTTCAATGGGGCCAGGAGGAACTCAACCTTTCAAATGGCCGAAGGGGGGCATTTGTGTTGTAGGGGCTTAACTGATACTTTTTAACCCCTATACAACAAAAGACCTAATAGAAAGTTATTAAAAATCATCCTTGGAGATCCGAGTTACATAGTCAACTGTTTGCCCCGACAAAAAGTTTTTTTAAAAAAAAATAAATAAACAAATATACTATGTTAAAGGGGAAAAAATGTAAAAATTATTTGAAAATACCAAGTACTGCTTCCAGAAGAACCAAAATTGTCCAACCCGCAAGTATTAAATAAAAATATCTGATACCACTGAACATCTCGAGTTTCCAAATTGGGACACTTGTGATGGGAGTTGCTAAAATAGATTCAAGTGATCTAAAAGTTTCCAAGTATTTTCATCATCCTCCCACAGGTCGTAGTCAGAACTGGGGTTATGAGCAAAAGAATGGGGTAAAAATTAGGGAAGGAAAATGTATTTCTTTTGGGGGTTATCACCAATGTTCCATCTAATTTTTCTTAGTTGGCGTGCGCAGAAAATTTCTCTTGTGCAAAAATTTTCACAGAGCAAAAATTTAGTGCGCACAATATCAGCGCCGCATAAAGTTTCAAAAAAATTATAATTTTTTTCTTTTTTGGGGAAAAACTGTTGTGCGCACAATTTTTGGACGTGTGCGCTCTCTTAAAAAGCTATGTGCGTGCGCACAAGCGCACAGCTTAGAGGGAACACTGCTTATGGTCTAGAAGGTCTAGAAGACCTCTATCCAGTGATGTGCAGTGCTGTAGAAGACCAACAGTCCAGTGCTGCCAGAACACCAGATGCTTTCCAAACACCTTAGATACATTTTAAAAAGAATGCCACAAAATAAACGGATTCTGATATCACATATATTTAAACGTGAAATTAGCAAGAAATAGTGTCATTATTTTCATGTCAATTATTCTGTCTTTAAAGAACGGCATATTTGCTGTTTAGTATATTGGAGTCCCAAAGGAACAGAACTCTCATCATGTATTCTTTAGAGAGCTGATCATGTGTCTATAAGTTAATCATCACATTAGCACAGTTAAACACCAGGAACAGCTGATACTGATCTTTGGTCTAAATGTGTTTAAAAAACTTTAGTAGAGAGAAGTCGATTTAAGTAAGTACCAGGACACAGTATAGAATTGCCATACTTCATCTTTAAAAGAGAACGCTAACTGAATAATTAGTATTGCATGAATTCCAAAATATTCTTGTGGTAAATATGCAAGTATTTTTGGCACATATGCATGGGTATAAATAGAATAGAACAAGGAATACACCCTTTATGTTACTTTTTAAATTGCTTTCGTATGATATCTGAAGTTAAATAATGGATAAGCCTGAGTGTTGTCAAGTTGTAGCGCCAGAGGATACCTAATAGGGGGCATTCTGGCAGCAAATCAGAGAGTGGGAGACAACTGTGAATAGAGGCAGCAAAGAAAAATATAATATCAACCACAAAAAGGATAAAATACATGACAAGAAAACAAGAAGGAATGCCGTTTTTGAATGTCCATAGTATAGTAAGATGTAAATGCATCGTTTTGATTTTGGGGAACAAAGTTTCATTTGGAATGTTCACCTACAAATAGTTACATGGAAACACATTCTACCCATCTAGTTATTTTACCCCATTTTCCCTGCTGGAAAGATTCCAACCTTAATTGTCTTAGATTGATGAAGCTGTGTACCCATCTCATGCATATTTAAACTTCCTTACTGAATTAACATATACCCGTACTGTAGTTCTGCGTATCTGCCACTCTCTCAGCCTTTGGTCCTCTAATCTTAGATTATGGCCTTTTGTTCGAACATTTCTCTTCATTTGAAGTAAACTTCCTTCCTGTATTTTGTTAAATCCCTTTTATGTTGTTTAAATGTTTATATCACATCATCTCTCTCTCCTCTCCTCCAGGCTATAAACATTGAGATCCCCTTAGTCTTTCATGGTTCATAATTTCCTTGTAATTTATATTCCTATAGTGCTTCTCAGGTGGCTATTGGCTTACACAGTTAAACCCAGTTTATAGAGCTTGATTGCTCCAAATTCTTTAAATAGTGCCGATACAACTTGGAGAGCGTTGAATGTCCCTACAATTTTAGTATGAAGGATAGAAAGTGTTCAAGTGAGTGCGTGTTAGAGTGCGTGTTAGTATGAGTGTGAATGTTCATGGGGCCACTTGGGTTTATTTGCTCCAAGGCTAAAAGGTGCCCAAAAATTGCCCTAAAAAAACATTTTTTGTTTTTCAGTTTTTACTCTACATATTTTTCTGACCACTTTTAGTGTACATTTTATTTCAAACAACTGGTTACATCATGTTAGTATACAAATAGTATATAGTTGCATCTCAAATACCTTAACTTATGATTTTGTTTTTATTTGGGCTGCCTGAAAAAAAATACAGAGTCTTTAACAAGCGCGTTTGAATTGGCCCTCATTTTTCATGTTACTTTTCAAATTGCCTACTCTGATAACATCACTTTATCATGGTCGGTTAAGGGCTATTTGCTTTCAGTGCAGTGTCTCACTTTCCCATCTGAGCTTAACAAGGTTGTGTTTGCACATTTACTGTGGCTGATGAGAACTGTATAGCACAGGTGGCCTCCGATTGTTATTTATGAGCATATTCTTGGCCATTAATAACTCAACAGAACCTGAAATAATCAAACACACAGTCTGGCAGCTAAGGACATTCAACTGTAAATGTTATGCATTTTAAATGGTAACTCTATTTACTGCAGATTTTTTTTTTACATTAACCTTTCAATTGCATCACCATATCATTATTTTAAAATCTGTTTTTCTCTTTGTTTTAATTGGATTTAGGGTTATTTTTATTGCATAATCGAGAACTGTTCATACCCAACAGTATTTCCCCCTTCCCACCACCCCTCAAGTGTTCCTTTGGCCACACAAGATCAATTCCGAATGATTTCCTGCCATTGTCATTCAAGCTGCAAATCAAATCTGACCTTGAGGGCTTAATGAAAGAAACTGCATATGGAGCATGAAATACCGCACTTGGAAATCTTTTAATAGAAAGCAGGGTATTTTAGTTTAACTATGCTGTTCATTTTATATATTTTTTTTTGTTTGTTTAAACTAGTGTTAATAAGAGTTAATGTCATAATGGAATATATTGACCCCCACTTCAAAAGTGAAATGATTCAAACATAAATTTTAGCTGCATGAAATAGGATTGACTTTCAATAATCTCTTTGACCCCGTCACCTTTGATTTTTTTTTCATTTCTTTTTCTTTCATTTTAAAAACCAATTTGTGCTCCTTTTGACACAATTTCGACAATTTAAATTTTCCATTTCATCACTTTGACCACTAGGGGGCAGCAATGTTTAATGAAAAAGACACCTCTTAACATTGCCACAGTGAGTGGGACATAATGAAATTGGAAAGTGGGTATGTATTCTGTGAGTACATTTTTTCTGGTTATTTTTTCATGGTATACAATCAAAGTGTGTATCCAGGGTAAAGGAAAATAGACTGACAATACATAATGGTACAGAGAACTACATAAATATTAGATGAAGGTTCCACCATTAAGCAATATAAAAGTACAGATCGGTGCTTATTGTCCTCGGTGTCTTGTTAGCCCGACAACATCTAACTAAATTCCTTGACAGATAATATGACAAGCATGTAGTAATCATGCCAGAATGGGGTTTCACTAGCCTATTGACCACTGTACAATATTCATTACACTTAACTTCTCAGAATACTTTGGTGTTTTATCATTACTGAAAAACAAACCGCTTAACTCTCACGTCCACTCAAAAAAAAAAATTGTATTATAGCTGCTCTGACAGATGTTTTATTATAATTTGAAGCATTTTATATTGTGTTTTGATAACAAAAATAACACAGATTTCAAGAGGTCATACTTTAATACTAGAGGGTCAGAAGCTTAGATGTAATGTATTGAAGGTGGGAGATAAGGCTAGTACAGTGAGGGAACTTAAACATTCTTGCAATAGACATGAGTCTAAGACAAGACCAGTGACCACAAGCAATCTGAGTCTGTACATCAGAAAAAAAGGACCAGCCTAGATAGGCCACGTAGTTCTTATCTGCCATCAGATTCTATGGTTCTATGCTTACATATGGTATTCTGTCAGAGGCCTAGGGCGGCAGACTCTCGGTTGCATAACAAGAAGCCAATTACCCTTCTGAACAATCAGGCTCCAACTAATGCCATTGCTCAACGGATCCAATAAAACAGATATCACAGATCTCTCCAACCAGCCCATTAACAGTATGGGGAACACAACACAGCCTCCATAGCTTACTTCTGTCTGGTCCCACACGTCTTTCAAAGACACTCAGTATTAGGGGCTGCAGAGCACAGGGGGCAGTTGTGGCGCTGCACTGGGTTAGGCCTAGAGCAACGCAGAAGATATATACACAATACAGATCAGCTACTTACTTTGTAGAAACAATGGGCTAGATTTACTGCTGGAGATAAATCCATCACAGTGAATAGCAACCATCCCATAGGTTGCAATGAGAACAAAATAAAATAAATAATAATACCTTTTATCGCAGTTCATGAATTTTCAACCTAATTATGTTTCAATTACTTGTAACATATTTATCAACTGCATTGAATCCAGCCTAATGCCCGCATTCAATTGTGTTGACAATTGTAGCACAGGATGGAACATATTAGATAAGTTAATGAAAGGAAAATGGAAAACAAATTGATGAGACGAAAGGCAAGAACACTGAATGGAGAAAATTATGGCAGAAGATGGTCTTAAGGGTTATAAGGGTGTCTAAATGGGCCACTTAAAGGCCTCTTTGATAGGTCTTTAAGATGTAAGGAAATGCACTCTTTGACTATCCAAAATTGCAATCCAAGGACAAGGAGCAATCATTGAGAGAATATATAATGGTGAAGTCTCATGATGTATTGGAGGTGGATAAGAATCATCTATCATGACAATTAAGTACTGAAATATAAGGGCAATCAGAGGAGTGAATAGGATGAAAAAATCAAGGTATCAAGCAGAGAATCAATATATGCAGAAATGGTAAGTGTTCACCCAATGAGAGGTATATGTCCACATTTAGAGTCTAGTGTAGAAGAACAAGGTTGTAATGTGATAGCAGGGCTTACGTAGTACATTTTTGTGCCACTACTTTAATGACCTAAACAGGAATAAAGGACATCTGCTTATATAGGTCCATTAGCAGTCAGGAGGACATAGTAAACACAGATTAACAGAGGAACCGGGAATGTCAGATTTCTGAGAATATCTCCAGGCAACACCTAAGTGTGTCCTTGGGAGGGGGGGGGGTATTGAAAACAATATTCTCTAGAGAAAGCATTCCAGATCAATAAAATACATTAATATGTGCTTTTGGAATTACTAAACACAATTGGATTACACAAGAACACAATGTATCAAAAGCATACGTGAAAACACATCCCATGAGGATTTCCCTTTGATGGCCAGTCTGTAGGAAGGTTGACCATGGTATCTATATCATTTTTTTTTTAAGAATTAGTGAACATCCTAGACATGCATTACTTCATCACCATGTAAATGTTTTGCAATGGTAAAAAAATAATATGACATAAATTGTTGAAAAAAATCTGCTTCTAGTGTTAGTTGTTATAAAAAAAGGTAGATACTCATACAACACACACAGGTTAACATACACACAGCCAGTAGACTAAAAAGCACACACATACCCAAACACTGATCACTCGCCTAAACCCTTCTTGAAAAAGTAAAGATGCAAATTAATGAATCATAATTAATCTTCAAACACATGTTAAATTGTATAACAAAATAAAGATGTGACTCTTTGCATTTGTGTTGTTTTTAAGTAGCAATGTTTCGAACCTACACAGGGATTTTTTTAAGCCATAAAAAAAGTACAAAAACAGTGCAATTTGCTGGGCAAACACATTTGCACACGTGATAAATTGTAAGATTCTACTTAAAGTGATATTAAAAGTGTTCACTCACTATCCATTCATTATCAAGCACAAAACCTATATATATATATATATATATATATATATATATATATATATATATGTATTATGATCAGATATCAGTCTCTTAAAATAAAAACATTTTGCCACGTGAATTAACGTAATATAATTCAATTTAAAGCACAATTGTAAATATCATGGTGATATCATGATAGTCGCAAATACCATAATAGATTAGAAAAAATAAATAAAAATACACAACTGGCAGACTCCACAATATGACTAATAAAGTTGATGTGCCTGTTTCTCAACATGGTCATACATTAAGCCAATTACATTTCTGTATCATCAATACAGATGTTAAGGGGTGAAGAAAGGGAGAAATCGCTAAATCGCATGAACTCTTGTGGATCAATGAACTACATTGCCTGGAACCCAAAGGAATGAATTGGGAGTTTAGTTTGATCCCCTATCTGTAGCTATAATAGAAAGGACAAATAGGGATATAATCTGTATACCATGTCTTGATATGTAATTTGGTTGGATATTTTTTGATAATATCTTTCCATCTGCTCTCCTCTCTTACAGAGCATCTACAATCAGTGACTATAGCCTTCATGCTTTCTGCATGCAGGTCCCATCATACCGAAGTATATGCACACGTATCACAATTAATATATAATGATGAACTGTTGCTATCTTGGTAGCTGTGTTGTTACTTATTAACCATTGATATTTATGAAACTTAATTGTTACAAAAATCTGTATTTAATTATGTTTTTTTTATTTATCTTTTATTGTATTTGCGAGTATCATGATTTCACCTTGAGATTTACAATATTGCTTTACATGGAATTATATGACAAAGACAATTCACGTGGGAAAATGTGTTTAATTTAGGAGACTGATATCTTCATTATGAATGAATCATGAATCTTTCATGTAATGATTTTTATATTGGTGAATATCAGGTTACAACATCAAGTTTTGTAATATTAAATAGAATCTTACATTTTGCCCCCTATCATCACATGTGCAAATATGTTTATCCATAAAATGTCACTGGTTTTTTTTGCACTTCTTTCTGGCTTGAAAAAGATGACATTACAAAAAATGCTGAGTGACATCTTTGTTATTCTGGTTTGTATTCGGATTGGGTAGAGTCTCAGTATGGCACCTAGATTTGGAGTGTTGCCATTTATGTGTTCTAAGTAAAACATTTACAAATAAATTAATTGATTAATGTCCAATGTCATATTCCCAGTCAATATCATTAATATCCAAGAAAATCACTATGTTAAGCAATCACACTTTTTATCCAAATGCTACTATTAGATCTCCTGTCACAGCGTATCAACAATTTTCCAAAATGAGTATCTGCATTTGATCTGGATAGAGTGTCAAGTTAAAAAAGAACAATCCCACCCTGGACCTTCTATTGTGAGTAGATTTTGTAGCCATGATAGCAGTATGTTGGTCATAGGAGTTCCGGTAGAGTAAAATATCTAATCTATTCTCTGCATATCCTGGATCAGAGCGGGTGGGCTGAGCTCTCAGACACCTCATAGGCCCTAATGCTCCTAGCCAAAAGTGTAATTTAAATACAGGATGTAAATCTATGGCAAAATTACCACTAACTTAATTCAAGGGAAATGCCTCATATTTGTGATAACAAAACCTTTACAAATACATATACATGGATTGTAGCCTAAGAGATGTTGCCGTAGGTTGATTAATGGTAATAAAAATATAAAGAGTAAATGGAAGAAAAAATGGACATGAAAATAAAACAGTTGTTGATCTCACTGTCTCCTTGTGGAGTTTAATAACAAATTGTCCAACTTTCCAACATCTCTGTGGAGAACCACAGGACTATATATTGTGTGGGGGATAGAGGACCCACACACATATACACACACACTAATATACCCATATACACACATAGTAAGATACACTGTAATGATACTGATGTGAGCAGTTTTGGAGTCCAGCAGCCAGATCAGCTAGGTCTTCTGCGAGTTACCCTGTTGGTTGAGCCAATGAGCTTTGGCTGGGACAGAATGTAGAAGTGTAGTCAGGCAAGCCAAGGTCAGTAGGTAGGAGAAGGCAGTGTAGTCAGGTGGTCCAGAATCAATAACAGATAAGTCGAGATCAGTAAAGGCTTGATATAAGGCAGACAGGAACCACAATCATCTGGCAGTGGTATAGTGACAGGAAGCTGCTTTTATAGGCAGATAGTCAGACACCTGACCAGACACAGTTGAGGAGAGTTGGCAATTATAACAATTGTTACCAGAACTGAGAGGAAAGACAGGCTGGCGAACTGGAAAGGAAGAAAGCCAGAAACCTGGAACTCAGGGCGCAAGTCCCGGTGAAGTCAGTTCCTGACATACACTAACAAACACACAATCTAAAATACTCTCACACACAAACATACCCTGACAAAGACAGATGCCACACTAACATACTCAGACACACAGACTAACATACCTATAATAACATATCTATACACACACTCTAACATAAGCGGACACTACACAGCCACACATAACTCACTTTCCAGGGTGGGGTATCAGCCTTTCCTTAATGCATCCCACACACAGAGCTGCTGCATCTCCTCTGTGAAATTAGGGGAATAATACATTTACTTGGGACCTACCGGTTTACACCATTGCCCTCCGGTTCACTGTAAATATACACCGTGATTTGTAAAGTCCCATAAAATGCTTTAGTTAGGTTCAGTCCCTAGCTCTGTCCCCAAGCACACATTCTAAAACAAAGGTATCCATCTATGTCTATCTAACATGTATATCCACTTGTAAGAAATTATGACCCTCTTACAGGGTTATTCTTTTAGGGAATGTGTGACGAATAAAGCACAAATGCAAGAGTATAGAAAATGGATATTTATATTGAATTAGGTCACTGTTACAGGTTATAAAACATATAACATACAGAAAACATTTGATAATAATACAAAATAAAAGGGATACTCAAGCACATTCTTGGGAAACCTCTCACAGCTCACAGGCTTCTTCCGGACGCTATCTTGCGCAGCTTCGTTCTGAGTCTCCTGATCCAGAACACTTCTGTTCACTACGCTCTCTATTCTTAGACTCTGTATTGCAGCCCCTAACTAGTCATTGCAGAATTTCTCGTACCTCCCAGAAAGTGGTTCACCCAACCCTTCTTTCCAGAGATTTCCTGTACGACCCACAATGGAGAAGACAGATAGTCTATGTGAAAATACACACAGCTATGTTAAAATACACCTTCTGCTTCAGCTGTCTGACCCCTGGGGGTTATCCCACCTCTGTTGGAGCCTTTTACAGGTATCCTTCATTTCTTACACACTGTACAGTATCATGAATATTGGTGTTTCAATAATCAATTAATAATAACGCGAATTATAACAATACTAAAAATAATATAATAGTAAAATAAGCTCTATAGGGTGCGGTTTACCAGTCAGAAGAGGCAGATAGTTCTTTTGCATACATTTCATTCAAACTCTACTTGTCTCCTACATTTCTTAAGACATACTTTTGTTCTATAATGTAACTATCAAGTTGAACCTACAAGTGTAGGACTATATGAGTCATATTACCGTATTGGCCCGAATATAGGCCGCACTTTTTCCCCCCACTTTAAGTACTATATTCGGGGTCTAGCGCCCGACGCCCGGGACAAGCAGTCCCGGGCGCCGGGCAGGCAGCGGGGTTAGGATACAGATCCCCCGCAGCGGTGCAGGGGACCTGTATCCTACTGTCTGATACGCTCAGACAGCCTCCCGTGCCGGCACCCCCCCCGTGGGAAGTGCCGGCAGGGGAAGCTGTCTGAGCGTATAAGACAGTAGGATACAGGTCCCCTGCACCGTTAAGCGCATCGTGCGGACCGCCCCCCCCCACCCCGGACTTACCGGAGCAGACTCCCAGGTGCCTTGCGGGGCCGGTGGGGGACGTCTACGCAATTGCGTAGATGTCCCCCGTCGGCCCCGCAAGACACCCGGGAGTCTGCTCCGGTAAGTCGGGGGGGGGGGTCGGCAGAGGAGGACAGTGGTAGCGTATCTCGGGGAGGGAGGACAGTGGCAGCGTATCTCGGGGAGGGAGGACAGTGGCAGCGTATCTCGGGGAGGGAGGACAGTGGCAGCGTATCTTGGGGAGGGAGGACAGTTGCAGCGTATCTCGGGGAGGGAGGACAGTGGCAGTATATCTCGGGGAGGGAGGACAGTGGCAGTATATCTCGGGGAGGGAGGACAGTGGCAGTATATCTCGAAGAGGGAGGACAGTGGTAGCATATCTCGGGGAGGGAGGACAGTGGCAGCATATCTCGGGGAGGGAGGACAGTGGCAGCATATCTCGGGGAGGGAGGACAGTGGCAGCATATCTCGGGGAGGGAGGACAGTGGCAGTATATCTCGAAGAGGGAGGACAGTGGTAGCATATCTCGGGGGGGGGACAGAGTGGCAGCATGTTTTTTTGGTGCTTTTTTAAAGAAGAAAACTTTTTCTTTAAAAAAAGCACCAAACTTTTAGGGTGCGGCCTATATACGGGGGCGGCCTATATCCGAGCCAATACGGTATTTATTCTTATGGTCACACTAGAAGATTAATAAAGTGAAACAGATTTTTTTGCATTGGTTATTCTTGGGTGTTGGATCCATTGAAGAAGAAAGCTTGTTCATATGTATTTGGTTCTAAAAGATTTTATACGCAAAACTTATATTGCCTCAGATATATTCTAAAAGTGAAGCATCTAGGACTCTTAATTAGATTTTTGCATTACTTAAAATATACTATATAAACAACAGGAAGGTAAAGCATACAGTATATGGGAAGTATCATCATTTATACAGAAGAATAGAAAGAATTTATGGGTGAAGGTGTTTTTAGATATTTAATGCGCTGAAATCTACTTTTTGTCTGTAGAGATAACAATCACTGACAAAAGGTTTTGCACAGACATCGGTAGTAATAATACAAAAATATTTTATAAAGAAAAAATTTACACCCTCAGCGATAAGAAATATAGTCATCATTGGAATTTCTCATCTGGATTTATAGCGCATACCTGTGACAAGCACAAAAAAATCTCAAAAGTAACAAAACAAACAAACACAAATAAAATAACAATTGCAAACTCAATGTACTGTTGCCTGGTTGGAAGTGTTAAACAAAACAACAAATAAACATGGAATGCCAGCGGCAACAAATGTATCACTGAGCAAGTTATTATGGAGAGAGATAAGGAGATTATTTCATTCCCAGTATTGTGGAAGGAAATGCTGTTTTTCTAGTGTTCCTGTCTGAAACCTCAGTGAAGTGCTAATGAGTTGATTTAAATCTAGAAATCTGTCTTATCCAAGATTTTGATCTCTGGAACTTTGGATTCTGACAGAGTTAAATAAAATAGAATCTGTGTAGACAACAGTTTTTTCAGCATATAGCTAGCAGATAGCCTGTGACTAAGAAAAAAGAGACATTGAATTGTGTAGCATACGGGGCTTGTAGTTTAGGTGATAAAGCCTGTGCATGGAGGGGAGAAATAAAAGATTCCACAGAGTGAGCAGCATAATCAACAAGACCACGTGATAATAAATAACATTGTATAATAAAGAAAATGTATCTTGATGCTATTTTGTACTGTAATCCACAATGGGTTTTGATTATTATGGAAATCTTCATATTTGTTACCTGCCTGCTGCCGCGCCGCCGAGGAAGACCACCTGCCGGCGCCACACTCTGTCTGTCTGCTGCTCTGCCAGAGGAGATCTTTGGTCGGCTCCATATGGCCAACTCCTCTGCAGCGCTGATGAGGGAGACCTCCTGGCTCTGCCCCACCGTGTCCAGTGAATCCTCCTCCGACTACTGTAACTGGCATGCAGCCGCACCACACGCAAGATGGCCACCACAGAGAGACATGAACGGAGAAATGTGAACAGAGAGATGTGAATGGAGTGAAGTCACTCTGTTTTTTAAATTTTGGGTTTCGGATATGGCGCCCTTTCTCCTCCCTTCTGCTATACAAACCACCCAAGGCCCACTCCACCTTGCCCTCTGATGGTCTTACGAATGTTCCGCATATCGTATCCCGTTGTCAGGTGTGTAGGGTTGGAGCAAAGCGCAGAGAGACACCAGGCAAACAGCAGATGTAAAGTCAGTATAGGGTATATATGCAATGGTTTATTCCACTGAGCAGTGAAAATAGACAAAAAGGCATAAACAGTACCGTAAAGCAATCCATGGTCAGCAGTTAGAGAATATTTGCAAAATCCATAAACAGGCCAAGGTCAATGTCCAGAGAATCCAAAAAACGAATATCAGCAAACGGGTATGGAAAATACAGGCAGGGATTTGAACAATCAAGTGATAATGAATAAAAAAACAATGCTCCTCCCACCAGCTTCTAGAGATCCTCCCCTCACCTATAGGTTCTTGTTAGTGGTGACCTGTCCGTCACCGCTTGTCCCGCCCCTGGTTTGTCCTCCTGCGTCATTGGAGTACAGGACACGCCACCCGCCAGCACTTGATGTTTGATGTTACTGGTTACTGACACATCATGCTTGACGTTAGTCCTGCTCTCGCCGTACTAGAGGCCAGGGATGCGGCCTAACATAGGCCTGAGTGGTCCGTGACCGCATGGAATTGGGCTGCGTGGTACGAGGACGATGGGGGTCTGAGGTAGGACCCTGACACCTGTCCATGAATATTCTACTGCTATTCCTCTTCTGTGTTTGACCTTGGCTTGTGACACAACAATTCTAAACACCAGCTCTGAACACTGGCTCCCCAACCTCAACTTGTGACGCAACTTTTCTGAACTAAGACTTCCTGATCGCGGCTTGTTATAGGGCTTCCCTGGTTACCACCTCCCAATCTAAGTGCTACCTGTGTACACCCCTGGAGTTTGTTCCCAATCTTGGAAGATCATCACAAAGTCCCACACCCACTCACACCCAAAAAGCTCAACCCGAGGGTAACCGGTTGGAGGGCGAAGAACTCTCCCAAGGCCCACGGGCTTCCTCCTGACGGGACACACTGTCCTACTCTGCACCAGCATCTCCACTACTAGGCTGTACGTGGCAATTTTATAATTATTATTATTTCATTGTTTTATATATAGTGCCACAACATTACACAGTGCTGTACAATGAATAATCAGGACATAACAAGTAGTGTATAATGTAACAATTCGGCTTACAGAAACAAGAAATAGGAAGGGCTCTGCTCAAATAAACTTACAATCTAGAAGATTCATATAAATTGCATTGTGCAATCCCACATGTTCACCTTAATGAATCATTCCCAAAGAAGAGATTCTTCAGTGAGTTTTAAAAATGTTCGAAAATACCCGATCAAAAACCCAGAGCAATTCATATGGTAATTATATACCAGGTGTGTCAGATTCCATTCTTGAGGGTGTCAGAAACAGCAGGGTTTTATATCATTTCTTGCACACTGTTCAGCGATACACAGTGCTGTTTATGCATTAGTAGTTAGAGAAAACATTAGACTTTTTTGTTGCACTCGTACATATGGCTAAATACGCTGTTGATTAAGATTCATAAAGAAAAAAGTAATTTCATCTGAATCAATTTTGCTTGCCGTGCACAAGTTATTAAAAAGCCCTTCCGGGGAAAAAGTCTCATACAGAAGAAAGTCTCATACAGTTCTTAAAAAATATTTTAGTTTCGTGTAAAAAAAATTAAGTGTATTTCATTAAATATTTTTTTTTAGGAATGTGAAGCCTTTCCTCATTGAGGATGCTGGCAACCCAGCCTTTTTAGCAGTTTTGTTTACCAGTAGTGATGCCATGATAAGGTACCACAGGCTGGAATTCGCAGACATGGTCATGTGCACATTTGGCTTAATTTATTCTCAGAGCTAAACCTTTCCAGACAGCCCTTGGCTAAAGGTGTAATCTAAATAAGCAGATTGTATAATACAACCAGCCATGGCTGGCTTTTGCACCTGTATGATATGGACATAAACTTAAGATACTGTAAGCTGTTATACAAGGCAACTATGATTGTTTTTTGTGTATTGTTTCTAATTGCTGCTACAAAATGGGGTAACAGGTAAAATGGACAATTATATTGTTATCATCTCTTTCACTTTGCATATGTTAATTAAACAGTTTTCAAAAATAGCTCCCCATATACCATCATGATTCGAAGTCTATTTCTTCCATCAGTCATTCATTATAAAACTCAAATGCTCTAGCTGTTGTATCTTTGCTAAACGGTTTGCAGAGGGAGTATTTTCTTCTTTCCAGATACATTTCTATTTAAGGCTGCAGTCCTGAGCTTTTCAGATGCCTATTTATTGGATAAAACAGCATCCAAACTTTAAACCACCACCAGTATTTTTATTTTCTAGCTCCATTTTCATAATCTATTTTTATTAAAAACAATGTGGAATACAATTTTTTGAATGTAATTTTACCATTGTCAAATTTTGAATTCCTCCTATAGGACCTTTTTTGTACATGTTTCAAACTTGCAAACTCAATTGAAAATGATTAAAAATGATTACAAGTTTTTAGCAAAAAGGTATGTTTCCATGCCTACACTTGGCATCTGAGCCATATATTATGGTTTAAAATGTATGCTTCTCATATATGCTCCCAGGGTTTTGGTCATTGATTTATTGATTCCTAATGTAGACTTGTAATATGTTGTTATATGTAATCCCTGGGGCTAAAATTATATATATATATATATATATATATATATATATATATGGTCAGAAGAGTACAATGTAGATATATATATATATATAGGGTCTAAAGAAGAGTACAATGTATCTATAATTTCTTATGCTCTATGGCCTTTGTGAAATAAAGACTATTTTTCGAAAGTCAGCTCTAGAAAGTCATGTTCACATGATTGTATTGTGTTGCTTCAGTAAATCCAGAGCATTTATCCATGTAATAGTATGGTCTTCTGCTCCACTGATTATATAGCCGTCACGCCTTGATGGTTTCTTGATACGATACAGTCAAAATATTGCACATTTTATTCTAGGTTTAAATATTTATAGAGAGAATTATCAGCAAATGTCCTAGTTAAAAACTATTATTTTTCCATAGGCTATTTTAAGTGCACATAAGCACATCTGCCTATTATATATTAATTGTGCTATGCCTTATACGGTTGCACAATATGCAATGCCTTTTTTATGCTTTGTTTTATATATATATATATATATATATATATATATATACAAATATTTGTATCTATACAATCAACAGCAGAGAGAGAAGCACAATTATATATATATATATATATATATATATATATATATATAAAATTCATATATAGTAATTATAGCAATTAATTTTTCATTTAATTTTCTCTTGAATAAAAGGCAAGACCAGGGACCAAATCAGGTTTGAGGTTTTTACACAAAATTAGGCAGACAAGATGGGTCAATTGGTTCTTATCTGCCTTCAAATTCTACATTTCTGTGTTTTATTCACTATAGAAGGATCACATGGTTCAAGTTAACTGCTGAAGACCCCTATATAAGGAAAATCACATGGTGACAGTTAGTAAAACGAATGAAAGACATGTCTGATAATTATTATTAACTAGTCTGCTCATGGAATTGAGGCCCCCGTGGTCCTGGGCACATACTTTGGCACCACTGTTATGAGGCACAAAAGGTATCAAAAAGAAAAGATTTCTGAGACGCACTTGCAAAATTGGTTAAAGTGATTTCACAAATTCATTTGTGCAGTTTGCCACAGATCAAATGTGAACATTGCCCCCCGCAGCAAGACTAAAGCCCCATTTAGACTACATGTTGACTGTGAGGAAATTAGACCACCCATGCTTACAGGAAGTAGGCGCAAACAGCAGTTCCTCTAATATTCAAGCTGTCACCCCATCAGCAAGGGTAAAAAAAGACACAAATCATTACAGAGATGCCCAAATCTTTCCTATTTTATCCTGACAGGAATGCATTTATACTTTTCTTTCTTTCCCCTGCAGCCATTGCCCCTCGTTACTCTTTATGGTAATTGAAGCTGGGCCCAAAGACCTCAGAGGCTTGTATCGTCTCCTCACATGAATGACAATTTAGTGATAAACTTGAACTTAAATTTACTGAGGCGTAACTGAGGGTTTATTTGATAGCTAGCGGTTTCTAGCTGCACTGCGGGGTTTCAGGGGCTCAGCGTGAGTGAGATTGTTAATGTCCTGTGAAGGAAAAACAATAACACATTTCATTAATGCATTCATGTGTGAAGCATCCATTAGAGCACTGGAGGTATTAATGACGTTATTCTTTAAACTGACATGTGGGGCATGACAGGAATTGCAAGGTCTGATGAGAACAGATGACAAGATAAGCAAATATTTGAATGGCTTCATTTGCCTGCAGGTCAAATGATGAGTGCATGGTTCTGAAACAGTCAAATCCTAAGAGAAATCCATTTTCTGGTGAAGCTTAGATTGAACTATACAAAAAAAAAATACATAACATGGAGAATACTTGTGTAACCCAGTGCAGTTATTTTGTCTAATAACATTACAGCTGGGTTGTCATGGATACTGACCTTTCCTTCCAGCACCAGGTTACTTGTCTCCTCTGAGCCAATCAGTATCTCAATGGGACATATGTCAGTTTGCCTAAGCTAGGGAATGTTTCTCAGCCTATCAGAGGAGAGGGTCTAGGAAGAAACTTCTGGAAGAGCAGAGCTAAGCAGGGGAGTGAAGGAGGAAGAGAGACAGACTGTCCTCCCTGCTGCCTTTAGTGTGTGTACTGCTGACATCCAAGCAGTACATTGAAGTAGAAGTGTGCAGAGAATACAGCATGGTGCTGTATGCTTCCTGAGTGAGAGTGAGAGACTGCAAGTACCCAGAGCGTCCAAGTCCTGCATCCTGTACCAGTGAGGTGAAAGCAGAGCTGCAGACAGACATCTGTGTGGGAAGACAGTTATACTCTCAGCCAGGAGGTTAAAGGGGCAGCATCCCAGAGCTGCCTGAAGACACTAAGGAGAGGTACTTAACTAATATATATCAACATATATATACTTTTCTCCCCGGGTAGCGCTACCTGCATCAAGGGCCCCAACAGTGCACCAACACTGGGACATCTGGGTGGGAAGAACACCTACATTTGGGGTGGGGGAGCGGGTGTTGGCAGTTATCTGTGTTAAATATATATATATTCTCAGGACTGTTCACCCACTGCTAGAACTGAACTTCATAGGCACAGCAGCTGGGTCTTTATATTATAATACCTGTTTATTTCAATATAGTCTATAAATAATTTGCATTTTAGTTGTGTGTGTTATTTTCTTGTGTGAAAGGGGCCATTTCTCAGTGGGTGGGTTCCCCTACTCAACATAGTACAAATCACTGAGTGGAGGCACTGCATAAAGAAAGAAGATGTCCCGATCTCCCAGCAATTGCGGAGGCTCAGGTTTCCTGTCACCAGCGTCACTGAAATTTGTAACTACCAGCCTGACAGCAGAGCAAGGTAAAAAAAGGGTTACAGATGGAGGCACTGCTGAGAGCAGTTGGGACGTTAATAGAGTTGTTAGTAGCATTTCGTACCCCAACTCCCTAGAAGTTCGGGAATGGGCACTGCGAAAATCTATTCCACCTAACCAGGCTGTGGCTATATGCAATATACCTCTTGCATTAAAAAGAAAAAGTTTTGATGATGCCATTCGACAGATACAAGGATTAGAGCATTTTCGTCTAGTACAGACCCGGAAGGATGAAACAGCAGGATTGGCTGTGGCTCTAGTAAAAGGCTATGGACCTCTGAACAAGGAAGATGGCCCTATGTGTATACAGTTGCCAGGGACACAGATACCTGGCAGTCCTTTGATTTACGCTTATGAAAATAGCGACGATGACGGTGAAGTCAACGATGGGGACAATGACAACATTTTCAGCCCCGACTCTGATACCGAAATCCATAGTGACAGTGAGAGCGGTTGTGAAACTGTAAGGAAGCATCTTAAGCTGCCCACGCGAGACAGATCTCGAAAGAAGTATCATACCACCCCTGTTACTCAGAGAAATGAGACAAGTCCATCCTTAACTGAAGTACTGGCTCAGCTGTCTAAAAGTGTTGTACAAGCATCTCATGAACAGCACTACAGGAAGTTGAAAACCTTTTCCGGTGTTATGCCTGTGCCCACAGGTGAGGAGGATTTCTCTACCTGGAAAAGTAATGCAGTCCAGATGTTAAAAGAGTGGACCTGTGTTGAGAATGTTAAACGTCAACGAATCATTGAAGGTTTGAAAACTCCAGCATTGGAATTAGTGAGACATCATCTCTTGCTATACCCTGACTCAACAGCCAATGATATTATTGAGGTGTTGAATGAAGTCTATGGAGATGATGATACAGAGGATGAACTACGTACTCAGTACTATAATACCATCCAGAAAGAAAAGGAGAAACTCCCTGCTTATTTGGTTCGCTTAGAGTTGATATTAGGTAAGCTGTTTGAAAAGAAGATAATTTCTCGAGGTGAAATTGATGCATACAGAAGAAAACAAGTACTTAGAGGGACTCGTTCACAGGATAATAGAGTTATGTCCTTAACTGCTCTGTTGCGATCTAGAGGTCCCCTTAGCTTTTCAGATCTAATAAAGGAGGCTAAAGCCATTGAGAAGGAATTCTCCTATGCAGCTAGTCAAAAGGGAATTGACACCAAAGCCTCTGGAAAGGAAGAACGGAAAACTGAGTTCAAGGAAAAGAAAGTGGATGCTCAACCCAAAGACTCAGAGAAGACTCCTAGAGCGTGGCCACAGCCCGAGATGAGGAGAGAATTTAAGTGTTTCAACTGTGGACAAAAGGGACATCTGCTAAGTAAATGCCCTCTGAAGGCTGGTTCTGCTAATGTAGAAGTCCTAACTATTGAACAGAGTCCTGCAGAGCTTAAATATCAGAGGAAGAAGAAGCAAAGGAAGCAAAGGAAAAAGCTACCTAGTAAAAGTAATGATGAACTGTCTACAGATATTAGGATAGGCCCAAAGTCTCTCATATCTCTTATGGTTGAAGGGATTCATGCCTCAGCATTGCTGGACACAGGCTCCCAAGTAACTATAATTTTCCGTCCATTCTACGATGAGCATCTAAGCCATTTACCTATCTTGCCAGCAGATGATGTCAAGTTGTGGGGGTTGAGTTCCCAGGCTTATCCTGTCGAAGGAGTCGTCAAGGTGCAGATTGTGATTCCTCAGCTGGACACTGGAATGGTGTATCCTATGGATGTTGAAGCCTTAGTGTGTCCAAACCTAGGTCGGCCTGGTATTCCCATTATACTTGGGACGAACACTCACATGGTTCGAGGTCTGTTGCAAACCTACCTTAAGGAAGTGGGAGATGTCTATATGAAAAGGATGAAAGAACTAGAACCAGCCCTGAGACAAGAATGTCATAAATTGGCTCTTGAGACCCAAACTGGACAGTTTCATTATTGGGGCCCCCAACCTGTTTCTCTAAAGCCTGGAGAAATTAAGTCTGTTACAGCTGTTGCAGTCTTGGGAGAAGGTATGTTTTCTGGGGATTGTCAGTTCTGCCTGGAATCCCTTCCTGAGGAAGACTCCATTAAAGGTTGGACTATTATGCCAGAAGTGAAAGACTGGAGAAGTCAGAAGATCGACATATTTGCAGTAACTGTCTTCAATCGATCTGCTACTGATATTTGTATAGATCATTGTCAGCAGTTGGGAGTTATCCACCTTCTGGAAGAGATAACCCCTCTCACGATGCTGACAGTAAATTGTGAAGAAAATTCTTCCAGAGACCTAAAGTTCAATCTGGATGGGTCCCACCTATCCCCAGAATGGACAGAGAGACTGTTGAAGGCTCTTAGATCCCGAGAAGGGGCCTTCTCTACAGGAGATATGGATGTGGGCTGTGCCAAAAGTGCCCAGCATAGCATTAGGCTGAATGATCCTGCTCCCTTTCGTGAGAGATCCCGACGAATTGCTCCTCGAGATATTGAAGATGTGAGAAACATACTTCAAGAAATGGAAGAGGCTGGAATTATTTGTGAGTCCAGAAGTCAGTATGCTTCTCCCATAGTCGTGGTGAGAAAGAAGAATGGTTCAGTGCGCCTGTGCATTGATTATCGCACATTGAATAAGAGAACTATCCCTGATCAGTATACACTGCCAAGGATAGAAGACCTCCTGAATGCCTTAACCGGGAGCAAGTGGTTTAGTGTCTTAGATCTACGGTCTGGATACTATCAAGTGCCTATGAGAGAAGAAGATCAGCAGAAGACTGCATTCATTTGTCCCTTGGGGTTTTTCCAATTTACCCGTATGCCACAAGGTGTAACCGGAGCTCCAGCCACTTTCCAACGACTAATGGAGAAGACATTAGGGGATCTGAATCCAAGGGAGTGTCTGGTCTACCTGGATGACATAATTGTATTTGGAAAGAATCCCGAAGAGCATGAAAAGCGGCTGCTGAAAGTGTTAGATCGTTTACAGGCTGAAGGTCTCAAACTTTCATTAGATAAGTGCAAATTTGCTCAGAATTCAGTTACATATGTTGGACACATCGTATCCGCTGAAGGAGTGGCCACAGACCCTGCCAAAATTGAAGCAGTTGTTAACTGGCCCAAACCAAGTAACATTGAGGAGTTGCGTTCTTTCTTGGGATTTTGTGGCTATTACCGGCGTTTTGTGGAAGGCTACTCCAAAATAGCCCGAAGTCTCCACAATCTTCTACAAGTGGAACCTGTTAAAAAGGGGCGCAAAATTCGTCACCCCAAAGACCCTATTGGGGAAAAGTGGACTTCAGAGTGTGAAGAGGCTTTTCAGCTTCTTAAACAGAAGATGACTGAGGCGCCCGTTCTAGCTTATGCTGATCCTGACAAGCCATATGTTTTACACGTGGATGCGAGTTTGGAAGGACTTGGGGGTGTCCTACACCAACCATATCCTGAAGGGCTTAGGCCAGTGGCCTATATCAGTCGGAGTTTAACCGGAAGTGAGAAGAATTATCCAGTACATAAATTAGAGTTCCTTGCCCTTAAGTGGGCTATTGTGGAGAAGTTGCATGATTACTTGTATGGTGTTAAGTTTGAGGTACGAACTGACAACAATCCTCTCACTTACATTTTGACTACAGCCAAGTTGGATGCTACAGGTCATCGGTGGTTAGCTGCGTTATCCAATTATGAGTTTTCATTGAAATACAAGGCAGGACCAACGAATGTGGGGGCTGATGCTCTATCTAGACGACCTGGATTGCCTGCAGTGAGAGATGAAGAGGAGTGGGTTGAGATCCCTGGCCCAGGAGTCAGAGCCCTTTGCCAAACCTCAACAGTGGAAAATGAGTGGGTAAATTTCTCAGAGTTGCGGTGTATAGACTCTCTCAGCTGTACGACAGAAGCCATTCCAGAGGCTATGTGCCTTCCAGCCACAATTCCCCTGTGGTCCATGATTCGAATAGAGGAAAAGCAAAAAGCCCAGAACCAAGATCCTGTAGTTGGTCGTTTGTTAAGAGCTGTGAAGACTAATAATCTTAAGCTTTTGAATGATTTACCCGCTGAGCTACAACAACAGTTTAAGAAGGAGTGGCGTCGATTCCATATTGAAAATAAACTCCTGTATCGTATTATACAATACCATGATCATCCTGGCAGGAAACAATTAGTCCTACCTCAAAGGTATAGAGGGATGGTTCTGAGGTCTCTTCATGACCACCATGGCCACTTAGGAGTAGACAAAACCTTTGGGTTGATACGAGATCGCTTCTACTGGCCTGGAATGAGAGAATCTGTAGAGCTGTATTGCCGGAGGTGCAGAAGATGCATCCAGAGGAAGACCCTACCTACCAGAGCTGCACCCATGGGCCACCTTAGGAGTTCGGGCCCCATGGATTTAGTCTGCATGGATTTTCTCTGCATAGAAGCCGATTCTACTGGCACCAGCAATGTTTTGGTGATTACTGATCATTTCACCAGGTACGCCCAAGCATACCCAACAAAAGATCAGAAAGCTGCCACTGTTGCTAAAGTATTATGGCAAAAGTTCTTTGTACATTATGGGTTCCCAAACCGGCTGCACTCCGATCAAGGTAGAGAATTTGAAAGTAAGCTTATTCATGAGATGTTGAAGCTACTTCAGATTGAAAAGTCTAGAACGACCCCATACCACCCTGAGGGAGATGCTCTTCCTGAGAGGTTCAACCGAACGCTGCTTAATATGTTAGGGACACTTAAAGATTGTGAGAAAAGGTCCTGGAGTCGGCATGTAGAAGCGATGGTTCATGCATACAATTGTACCCGGCATGAATCCACTGGCTTCTCCCCGTATTTTTTGATGTTTGGAAGAGAAGCAAGATTGCCCATTGACATCCGTCTGGGAGTGTCCTCAGATGGAATGAACCATGGATCTCACTACCGATATGTCAGGCAATTAAAGGAGAACTTACAAAAGGCTTATGGGTTGGCTGAGCAGGCCACAGCCAAGCTGAATGAAGATAACAAGCAAAGGTATGATACTAAAGTACGTTATAAGGACATTCAGCCTGGAGACAAAGTCCTACTGAGAAATTTAGGCATTCCAGGAAAACACAAGTTGGCTGACCGTTGGAAAGACATCTTGTTTGAAGTTGTTTCCAAGATCCCAGGGATTCCCGTGTACAGAATCAAGGGGCCTGAAGGCCGGATAAAGGCATGGCACAGGAATCACTTATTACCTGTGGCTTTTCCTGAAAATAGTCAGAGTAATGGAAATGAGGGCCCTAGTATGCAACCTCCATCAACAATTGACCCTGGAGAAGGTTCTAGTGGAGTTGTTCCTGTTAGCAGAGGAGCTGCTGAATCTGGCTGTGAACAAGACTGGTGGACTTTACCCCAACCTTCTGTCCACGATTCTCCTCCAAATTCTCTGAATCCTGAAAGCCCTAGCTTTGTCCCAGGTTCCTCTGAAAGAGACTTAAGTACTATGGGAGAACCAGAGCCTCAAGCGACTGGACCCCTCCCCAACAGTGCAAGGGGAAGACCTTGTGCTGAAGATACCAGAGGACTTCCTCAGAGGAATCTGGGTCGCAGCAGGAGAAATAGAAGGCCACCGAGGTTTCTAACATATGACAACATTGGGGAACCCACCTACTTTCAGTCCCAACCCATGTACAATAAATTGATAAATGTGTTGCACGCCCTAACCGAAATTCTTGGTGAGAGTGCTGTTCGTGTATCACGTACCATGTTGTGTTTTACTGTTTTATACTTTGCTAGGATGTTCTGTTCCTGCCAGTGGGAGGCAGGATATTTTTTTTCGAGGCGGAAGGTGTAACCCAGTGCAGTTATTTTGTCTAATAACATTACAGCTGGGTTGTCATGGATACTGACCTTTCCTTCCAGCACCAGGTTACTTGTCTCCTCTGAGCCAATCAGTATCTCAATGGGACATATGTCAGTTTGCCTAAGCTAGGGAATGTTTCTCAGCCTATCAGAGGAGAGGGTCTAGGAAGAAACTTCTGGAAGAGCAGAGCTAAGCAGGGGAGTGAAGGAGGAAGAGAGACAGACTGTCCTCCCTGCTGCCTTTAGTGTGTGTACTGCTGACATCCAAGCAGTACATTGAAGTAGAAGTGTGCAGAGAATACAGCATGGTGCTGTATGCTTCCTGAGTGAGAGTGAGAGACTGCAAGTACCCAGAGCGTCCAAGTCCTGCATCCTGTACCAGTGAGGTGAAAGCAGAGCTGCAGACAGACATCTGTGTGGGAAGACAGTTATACTCTCAGCCAGGAGGTTAAAGGGGCAGCATCCCAGAGCTGCCTGAAGACACTAAGGAGAGGTACTTAACTAATATATATCAACATATATATACTTTTCTCCCCGGGTAGCGCTACCTGCATCAAGGGCCCCAACAGTGCACCAACACTGGGACATCTGGGTGGGAAGAACACCTACATTTGGGGTGGGGGAGCGGGTGTTGGCAGTTATCTGTGTTAAATATATATATATTCTCAGGACTGTTCACCCACTGCTAGAACTGAACTTCATAGGCACAGCAGCTGGGTCTTTATATTATAATACCTGTTTATTTCAATATAGTCTATAAATAATTTGCATTTTAGTTGTGTGTGTTATTTTCTTGTGTGAAAGGGGCCATTTCTCAGTGGGTGGGTTCCCCTACTCAACATAGTACAAATCACTGAGTGGAGGCACTGCATAAAGAAAGAAGATGTCCCGATCTCCCAGCAATTGCGGAGGCTCAGGTTTCCTGTCACCAGCGTCACTGAAATTTGTAACTACCAGCCTGACAGCAGAGCAAGGTAAAAAAAGGGTTACACTTGTAAAGGGGGAACAAAACTCTACAGGTGTCACTGTAATTGTTAACCCTTAGAAAGTCAGAGAGAGGAAGGTCAGTGTATTACAATGAGTTACTCAGTGACTACAAAGCGATAGTACCAGCAAAAATATTTTAAAAAGTATATTGCATCTGCTGTAACATGACATTTAAAACAAACTAAGGGTTTTTTTTTTTTACTGTCTACATTTAAGTGTTTGGTTATTCCTGGCAACTGAGACAATTATTTTGACACAGATTATCCAGTATAGTTTTTCCATATAATGGAACAAATTAAAATCTCTAAAACTTTGAAAGAGATATTAATAATTCAAATCATGTCAATACCTGCTCAAGGATAGCATTAGTACTATTGATCTGTGTATAGAAGCAAGTACCTTGAGACCTAATGTATCTGATTATATTACATACTAAAGAGTAGTGTGTGGAGAAATTTTAGCAGGATCATTCCATTGATTAAGTATTCTTAAGTGCTAAGTAATAACATTGCTAAACTCTCAGGGGTATACTCCCCAAACCTGTATTGCATCTTCCCAGAGGCGTAACTAGAAACCTAATGGCCCTGGTGCAAAAATTCCCCCGGGGCCCCCATCTTCTCCAAGCAACGTGTCCGACTGTGCCACCTTTGCTTGTAAACAGCTTGTGAGTACCTAATTGGCCCCCAAACAGCTTCTGAGTGTCACCTTTGCCCCAAGCAGCTTATCAGTGCCCCTAACAGCCTGCCTGTGTCAGGTTTCTATCCTGACTGCAGGATCTTTTAAGGTTAACCCTTCGTTTGCTCTAATTTACCTATTCCGACCACCAGGGGTCATTCTACCTGCCAATTATCTGGTCTGACTTTCACCAGAATGTACCTGATTAGCAGGCCCATATATGGACACTCCCCTGTTTGCTAGAGGCCTTTACATTAAAGCAGTGGCGTCTCCAGCTTTCATATTTAGGGGGGGCACATGGGGGGCCAGAGACCAAAGTAGGGGGGCCAATTATAAAACGGTACATATACACTATATATATATATATATATATATATATATACACACATACATACACACGTTAGACGTGCATTTTTAACTACATAATATGCACTCATCTCTTTGAAGTAAAGACCGTGATTAAAATATGATTTCAAAATAACAGCTAAAGTGACAGTTATTTTTCATTCTTTAATATTAGCCCCTGCTGACAATATACAGAAATATTAACCCCTGCTGCGGATATATATTGATATTAGCCCCTGCTGCGGATATATATTGATATTAGCCCCTGCTGCGGATATATACTTATATTATACCCTGCTGCGAATATACATAAAAATTATACCCTGCTGCCGATATATAAATTATTAGTCCCTGCAGCCAATATATTATAAATATTAGCCCCTGCAGCCAATATTTATTGATAAGAGGCCATGCAGCCAATATATATTAATATTAGCCCCTGCTGCCGATATATATAAATATTAGACCCTGCTGTCATTACCGTATTTGCTCGATTATAAGACGAGGTTTTTTTCAGAGCAAATGCTCTGAAAAATACCCCTCGTCTTATAATCGGGGTCGTCTTCTAATCAGACCTCAAATAGAGGTCTGATTAGGAGACTAAGATCCAGATCCCCCGCACCGCTGCAGGGGACCTGGATCCTCCTGTCGTCGCCCCCCCCACACACACACACTTACCGGTGCTTCCGGAGGTGAAGTTGGCAGCGGGGGTTTGTATGCGTCCGTCGCAAATACCTTCCCCGACTGTCAGAGATCATTGTTCCAGAGTTCCTGATCTCTGACAGCCGGGGAAGGTATTTGCGACGGACGCATACAAACCCCCGCTGCCAACTCCACCTCCTTCCGGCTGCCGCGGAATGAGACGTCAACCCGCTGCCCCGGCAATACACCAGGAAATTGGAAGCACCGGTAAGTAAGTGTGTGTGTGTGTGTGTGTGTGTGTAGGGCATTTCTGGAATGCCTTACACCCCTATATGCCACTCTGGCACTTAGGGGGTTAAAAGGCATATTATGGGGCAGAGTGGCATATAGGGAGGTATAAGGCATTTCAGGAGGCAGAGTGGCGTTAAGGGGGCATTTAATAGTGCACTCTGCCTCCTGAAATGCCTTATACCTCCCTATATGCCACTCTGCCCCATAATATGCCTTTTAACCCCCTAAATGCCAGAGTGGCATATAGGGGTATAAGGCATTTCTGGAGGCAGAGTGCTCTATATAATGCCTTTTAACTCCCTTAATGCCACTCTGCCTCCTGGAATGCCTTATACCTCCCTATATGCCACTCTGCCCCATAATATGCATTTTAACCCCCTAAATGCCAGAATGGGATATAGGGGTATAAGGCATTTCTGGAGGCAGAGTGGCACATAGGGGGTCAAAAGGCATACCATGGGGCACAGTGGCATATAGAGGGTTAAAAGGCATATCATGGGCCACAGTGCCATATTGGTGTGGCAAGCCTGGGGGCAGATGTGCGTAACTGGGGGACAGGTTGGAAAATACAATAGAAAATATAAAAGAAATAAAAACAAAAAAAAAATATTTTTCTCAATCATAGCTTTTATTAAAAAAAATAGTTTACATGAATTAACATTTACTGGTAAAACTTTTTTCCTTTAGGGTCGTCTTATATTCAGGCTTTTTCTTTTTTTCCTAAGTTAATATTAAGATTTTGGGGGGTCGTCTTATAATCAGGGTCGTCTTATAATCGAGCAAATACGGTATATGTTAATATTAGCTCCTGCTGCTGATATATATTAATATTAGACCCTGCAGCCGGTATATATTATTAGTCCCGGCTTCCGATATATATTAATATTAGACCCTGCTGCCAATATATTTGCCACACTGACTGCAGATCAGGGGAAGACTGAGAGTCAGTGCAGTGTTCCCTCCTTCTGACTGCACTGTGACATTGAGAGGTCCTCTCCCCTGTAATCATCCCCAGAGTCCCTTTGTCCCCTCATTCACTAAACCATACCGCTCTTTTACTTACTCCCTGTAGTTCAGGTGTAGATCAAATAAACAACACATGGAAACAGCACGTGCAACTGAATAAGACAAAAAAAACCCTGTATTTGCAGGTATACATAAATAATGTATGGAAACATAGCAGTTACAGATCAACAGAATTTGACACACTATTTGACATCCAAACAACTATAAATCATTCTTTTTTATCACATTATTAAAATCCCAGAAATCAAAAAAGTTAAAAGGCCCAAATAAATTAAGGAGATTAGACATAATGGAAACTTCAACAAAACTTTTAGCCATTAATGCATCACAACCATCTTAGCGCTGCGTCACCAAATGAACGCCTCATCACAGATAACACAATGCATACAGCTGCATATAACTAAGATGAGTAGCACTTGGTCTGTGAAGGCCTGTGAAACCAAAGGGGAATAGCGTCCTGTATAATGAAATCAAGAATTGAGTTTCACAAACTCTGAACCAACATCTAACTTTTAATAATATATTCAGATTGAAATAAGAGTAAATAACACAAAACCTTTACTTTTCCTCTCACTGATTTCTAGGCCTAGAAAGTTTTGTCCTCTGAAGTGACCACAAAATCTGGATAAATAAAAATAAAAGTTCTATTTAACCCTACAGCAAGTAAAGTGCCAGGAAACAGATGACCAAACACATATCAGGACAGGGTCTGCCACACTGACACCCAAACACATACCCCAGGGCAGGCTCTGCTGCCACATAACCATATAAACCATAATAAAATGCCTTGCACATTGCTTTGCTGTTTGTGTGTATTGACCCTTGTGTATTTGTGCCTCCCCAGCCACCCCCCTTTGTGCATTTTTGCAATACACCCTTGTGTATTGATTTATTTGATGCCCCCAGCCAGCCCCCCTCCCTTGTGTATTGATTTATTTGATGCCCCCAGCCAGCCCCCCTCCTTTGTGTATTGATTTATTTGATGCCCCCAGCCAGCCCCCCTCCCTTGTGTATTGATGCACCAACCCCTTGTACTGGTTAATTTAATGGCCCCCATACCCATGTGTATTAACCCCCCCCCCCGTTTGTGTATTGATATATGTGACATCCTTCTAACCACCCTGATGTGTAATTATGTCCCCAGCCAACCTTTGTGTATTATTTAATTTTCCCAATGCAGCCCCCCCCTTGTTAATGTCCCTCCTTCTGTCACATCCACTATTTATTTAAAATAAAATACTTTTTTTTTGCTGGCCTTCATTCTTCCACTGTAACACAGCTGCTCTTCTCCCTTGTGCTCTTCTCCCTGTCAGGCAGTGACAAGCAACTGCTCCGTAAGAGCCCGCCCCCTTCAAAGGGGCGGGACGAAGAGCCTCAGTCAGTGATCGGCATGCCTGCAATCCATTAAGCGGCCAGCGGAGGCAGTTTTAAAGCTGCTTTGAAGCTGCCAGCCGCATCGGCTGCAATTGGAGCTTTCTGTGCACACCGGGTAAAATGGTATAGCGTTTTAATTGGGGGGGCACAGCATAATGTAGGGGGGGGCCATGGCCCCCTCTGGCCCCCCCCTGGCGACGCCACTGCATTAAAGTAAGATTGTGATGATCTTACATTTCTGCTGTTAATCTGGCTCCTGAAATCCTGTGATTTAACCTGCATTTACCTAAAGAACCTGGTTCCATTGGAATTAAGATTACCAGACTCAAATTCCTCAACTGCTGAAGCCTGTGTGTCTTTATATGAAATCTTATTGCAACTCCAACTCTGCTTCATTGATTCTGCTCATCAACTCTGCTTCTTTGATTCTGCTTATCATTATTACACCTGCTACAGATTTAATACTCCTTATAGCTTAAAAATCCCACATGGACTTCAGATATTAACTATGGGGTAAGAGAACTGTACTCACTGTACTGCCTGCTTTCTTAACTGGATTTACTCCTATACTTCATGCTATGAACTTTCATGTTCATTATATACTACTTTGCTTTATGAATTGTCTGCAACAAGAGATATAAGTTACCTGCCTTGGATTAAATTAACTCATCTGTTTCTGGACTATTGTGTGTGCCTTATTTTCCTTTTGTACTCTGTTCTCATTATGAATAAAGACCTTCAATCCCAATTAACTGTTAACCCTGAGTTGAGACTCTTTCCTGACCTGGTAAGGTTTGTGACAGCCTGTGCCAAATTTGTTACTGCTTGTCAGCGCCCCAAACAGCTTATCTGTGCCATCTTTGCCACCAAACAGCTTGTTTGTGCCATCATTGCCCCTTGCACTCCCCTCCAACATACACTCTGGCACACATATGTAAGCACACTTACACAAATTTGCATATGCTTGCACACACACTTACACATCTACATCCATACTTGCACACACTTACACATCTACATCCATACTTGCACACACACTTACACATCTACACCCATACTTACACACACACTTATACATGGACATCCATGCTCACACACACTTATACATAGAAATCCATGCTCACACACACTTATACATAGACATCCATGCTCACACACACTTATACATAGACATGCATGCTCACACACACTTATACATAGACATCCATGCTCACACACACACTTAAACATAGACATGCATGCTCACACACACTTATACATAGACACCCATGCTCACACACACTTATACATGGACATCCATGCTCACACACACTTAAACATAGACATCCATGCGCACACACACTTATACATAGACATCCATGCTCACACACACTTATACATAGACATGCATGCTCACACACACTTATACATGGACATCCATGCTCACACACACTTGCATATGTTCCTTTTTCTACCTTGCAGGTGAAACCATTTGAGTGCCCGCCTCCCTTACCAAGGGAACCTCACCCCATTCAATACCACAAGGCTGGAATGAATGTGATTGGATCTATGCCTCTTCAAAGGGGATTTTTTTATGTTTAACTCACCTCACCTCAATGGGCAGTGTGTTGGGAATGGGAGGCAAGGATACCCCAATATTTTTTCTCCATTTATGCCACCAGGAATAAGAAGGTGTGAGGCATACCTTTAGGGTTGATGCCTCCCTTAGTGTTTTTGAAATTTATTATTTGACCCCCATTCCCTTCACTCTACCCCATATGTTTTTTCTAATTACCATCAGCCCTCTTGATTCGTAGGCTGCCCTGCAGAGTCTGTTAATGTTTTAAAAAATATGATATTGTCTCCTTCAAGAAACCTAATTTTTGAAGATGCTAAATGACTATTACAAATCGAATGCTAAGATCTAAGCATTACATTTCAAGGGTCTGTATCCATATTAAAATATCCTATGTAAGAATAGTGTGTGCTGCTAATGGAATTCAGGGCAGTAATGTAATCTATCACTAGATGTGCCCCATCTTCTTCAGTAATCTTCACACCATCTTTAGCATGTGGCCACTTAAAGACCCAGGGATTTTTTCACTCCAGTTAAGTACTATTGTAATACATCTGAATACAGGCTACTTTAATTAGTGGGGGAAAACAAACACATTTACAACAAAGGGGTGCTTATTTGTCTGCCAAAAGATAATACAATTCAGAAATACTTATAAAACTATGGTAGTGACACATGATATCCTAAAATCGTTATTTAGATTCTTAGAAATAATAACCAAACCACGCATTTATTTGATGCTATTAGTAATTTGTATCTGAGAATCATTATATCCTCATGTGCCCTACTTTGGTGTTATATAGAACATTATCTAGTTAGATGTTTTCCAAACCTTACTTTTTTCTCTTCACTAATAATTCATACACATTCATCCTCACAAGCATTCACAATAAATATGTGCTGCCACATTCAAATAATACACTTTAAATACAATCTCAGAAATCTTTTCAGACTCGTACCTCCTCGTTTGCTAAACAGTAGGTTATTTTTGTATTGATAGTAATTCTTAGATGCTGCTTTTGCAACTAGTTATACAATAAAATAGATTGGGAAAAGCAAGCAACACATGATATGTGCCGTTATGTATATCTCGGTTTCATCAAGACAGGGTGCAAAATGTTACCTACAGCAAAAGAAAAACAGAAGACTATAGTTAACCATTACAATGCCAACTTTTAATATAGTGGGGCAAAAAGTATTTAGTCAGACACCAATTGTGCAAATTCTCCCACTTACAAAGATGAAAGAAGCCTGTAATTTTCACCATAGGTACATTTCTACTATGAGAGACAGAATGAGACAACAAAGTCCATAAATCACATTGTCGGATTTTTAAAGAATTTATTTGCAAATTATGGTGGAAAATAAGTATTTGGTTAATAACAAAAGTTCATATCAATACTTTGTTATATACCCTTTGTTGGCAATGACAGAGGTCAAACGTTTTCTGTAAGTCTTCACAAGGTTTTCAGACACTGTTGCTGGTATTTTGGACCATTCCTCCATACAGATCTCCTCTAGAGCAGTGATGTTTTGGGGCTGTCGCTGGGCAACACGGACGTTCAACTCCCTCCAAAGGTTTTCTATGGGGTTGAGATCTGGAGACTCCAGGACCTTGAAATGCTTCTTACGAAGCCACTCCTTCGTTGCCCGGGCGGTGTGTTTGGGATCATTGTCATGCTGAAAGACCCAGCCACGTTTCATCTTCAATGCCTTTGCTGATGGAAGGAGGTTTTCACTCAAAATCTCACAATACATGGCCCCATTCATTCTTTCCTTCACACGGATCAGTCGTCCTGTCCCTTTGCAGAAAAACAGCCCCAAAGCATGATGTTTCCTCCCCCATGCTACACCGTAGGTATGGTGTTCTTTGGATGCAACTCAGCATTCTTTCTCCTCCAAACACGACGAGTTGAGTTTCTACCAAAAAGTTCTACCTTGGTTTCATCTGACCACATGACATTCGCCCAATCCTCTTCTGGATCATCCAAATGCTCTCTAGCAAACTTCAGACGGGCCCGGACATGTACTGGCTTAAGCAGGGGGACACGTCTGGCACTGCATGATTTGAGTCCCTGGCGGCGTAGTGTGCTACTGATGGTAGCCTTTGTTACTTTGGTCCCAGCTCTCTGCAGGTCATTCACTAGGTCCCCCCGTGTGGTTCTGGGATTTTTGCTCACCGTTCTTGTGATCATTTTGATCTTGCGTGGAGCCCCAGATCGAGGGAGATTATCAGTGGTCCTGTATGTCTTCCATTTTTGAATAATTGCTCCCACAGTTGATTTCTTCACACCAAGCTGCTTGCCTATTGCAGATTCAGTCTTCCCAGCATGGTGCAGGTCTACAATTTTGTTTCTTGTGTCCTTCAACAGCTCTTTGGTCTTGGCCATAGTGGGGTTTGGAGTGTGACTGTTTGAGATTGTGGACAGGTGTCTTTTATACTGATAACAAGTTCAAACAGGTGCCATTAATACAGGTAACAAGTGGAGGACAGAGGAGACTCTTAAAGAAGATGTTGCAGGTCTGTGAGAGCCAGATATCTTGCTTGTTTGTAGGTGACCAAATACTTATTTTACCAAGGAATTTACCAATGAATTCATTAGAAATCCTACAATGTGATTTCCTTTATTCTTTCCCCCCATTCTGTCTCTCATAGTTGAAGTGTACCTATGGTGAAAATTACAGGCCTCTCTCATCTTTTTAAGTGGGAGAACTTGCACAATTGGTGGCTGACTAAATACTTTTTTCCCCACTGTACATTTTTAATTATATCTTTAAAATTCTCAACCAAAACACCAACTTTTATTAGAGAGGTGCAGAAATGAGGAAAATATCTCAGGTGTTCTGTTGACCTCAGGTTACTTCTACTGGAAGGCTGTACAGTGAACCTCCATTTAAAAATGATTGTAAAATATGTTTTTATATGTGTCCTTGTTTAACAAATATTGTTGTAACAACATAATGAGATATTTTGCATATTTTTTTTTATCCTTATCTACTTTCTATAGTTGACCTTAACCAGTCAAGGGACATTGTTTAAATCATGCATTATATATAATGATTGTTTCATTGACTGCAATAAAGCTTACATTTCTTCCACCATAAATATTTATTGCGTTTACTTGTTACAGCCACATACACTTATACCAGAGGAAATTCTATCACCTTGTGTACGTACATAAAGAATGCACATTTTAAAACTTGGAAGCAGAAGCTGACCCTGCAGAGATAGTGAGATAAATGAGTTGTGGTGAACCAATTATTTACCAGTGACTCTAAGCATGCTTCCAGTTTTTAAAAGCTATTAACGGAAAAAATGCTATCACAAAATGAGTACAGAAACCACCTACTATATATTTAATGACTCAAGGTTAGCATGGTGTCTATTGCATTGTAATCTGTGCTCTCATGAACAATAAATCATTAAATGAAATGCAGCTTTTGTATAATAAAAGAGAGGTAGCAGTGGTATCCTTGTTTCTGGTGGGGCCACGTTGTAGGAGATAGGGGAATTGACTAGAGGGGAAAAGGAATGAATGTTCCTTTGTCCATTTCATTCATTGGAGTGAAGCTTTTGAGCCATTAACTGGACTGGCCATCAGGCATACTCTAAATGTCATGTAAGCTTTTGTACCATAGTGCCTCTCCTATTTATCCAGCAGGACACATGGATGTAATTTATCAGCTAAGTGCCTTAAAGTTCCAGGCGGATTTTCAACCACAGTCCATTCCTAACTGCTGGGACCCTGATATAATTTATTCTCCTTATTCAATGTATTTCTATGCAACACCTCTACTCCATGACAGGGGCTTTTAAGACAAAATCATCAGCAATTGAACGAGTAACATATCTTTGGTATGAACCTGTTGCAGCCACTTAGGACATGTTCTGAGGAAATTGATCAATAACAATAAATAACTATAAATAACATAGTTCATTTACAAAGATATTTTAATTAAATTACAAACATTAAATATTATTCAAATTAACTTCAGTATTTTTCCAGTGCATAAATAAGGTAAATGTATTGATTTTTTTTTAAAAGAGCGACTGACCTCAGGAATGTTGTTTATTTGCAATGTTATGAAATTGAATGGAAGAGATTAACAAGGAATGTGTAATTTTAGCCCTGCTACTCCCATGGGAAATGGTTTAGTTATAATCACACTTACTAGTTTTAAATAGGTCATATCGGGTGTAGTATATAAGATAGCTTCCACCGTATCCTTGGTTTGTTTAATGTTTCTTTAATAAATAAACGTAGGATAGATATTACAATATTGTCCAAAGACGTCTGTGATACCATTTAGAAGAACAAAAAAGCTGAGTAATTATTGGCAATAAAACATAATTTTTCATTAATCAATTTAAAAAGATAAAGACTATTCAATCAGGTTTGTTTCTTATAGGTAACAGTTGCACAGCAATTCAAATGTGACACCTAAAGTATACTAAAGGCACTTTATTGATACTAAGTAGACCACCGTGTTTTAATTTTGTACTTGAGAGGTTAAGGGAAAGAAATCCATTCCTTTAAGTTAAAATAGTTCCACCTTCTAATAACATAGCTTGCCACTGATTAAGCTGACTGCAACTCCGGCAAAAGTCTTGTCAGCAGGGACTGGTTCTGTATTTTTTGTTTTGTTCCACCATTTATGATAGCGGCCTTTTTTTTGCCAGGACATTCTTCACTATGTGAGAGAAAGAGAGAGAGAGGTTAGACACAGTGGCTGTGATGAACGGCAAAGCCCCAGTTTTTTTGCATACCAAGTCTCCCTTTTTGGGGTATTTTCAAATAACATTCACTGCTAAGTGGAACAATTTTTAAGTTAATAGAATCGATTTATAATATTTCACTTGACCACTCATGTAAAAGATTTGTTATGAGATTGTATATTTAGTATCACTGAAATAATATTTTGATATTTTAGTCATTATATTGAATGAATGTCCATATTTTTAAATGTAATTGTTATCTATAGGAAACAACCTTAATTGGGAAATCTTTATCTTTCTAAAAAAAGTTATGTTTTAATATTGTTGACAATAATTACTCAGCTTTTCTGTTTGAATTTAATTTCAGGGATGTTTCCTTTGTAAGAGTAATTGTTTGGATTGAGCAGTGACTACCATTTAGTGGACCACAACTACCAGTAGAAGAGGAAAATGGTATAATAAGATTATAAGACCGGGGAGGTCCCTTACTCTGATGATTAAATAATGATGTGAAAAAAAAAGTTTTGGCAAGCAGTATATAGAGAAATGCATCAAGCAAACATCATAAGACTTCATCTTATTTCTATGCTCAACTTTTGGGTTCTTTGAGAGTTCAGGTGTAATCACAGCCTTCTGCTGTAACAGAATGCACCATCTGCCAGAGCATTCTGTGAGCTATGTAATGCCTCCCAAGAGATAGTTTAGCATTCAATTCACAAAGAAGAATTGCAAAGGCATGTAAACTAAAGCAGACAAGTGGAGCAGTAAAAGATGGGCTGTGGTTTAAAAATTCAGTGCCTTTCTTTATAGATGAAAATCATGTCTTGCCTTTGAATCCTAATGGGGGTTTCTGATGAATCAATTGCTTTTTATTTAGATTAAGCTACAGAACACAGTCATCTCTATTTATATCTTCACAGTACACACCTTTTGAGAATTACCCTTTGTATAACCAAGTACTAAAAAGGCTTTAGTTATCAAGTGTATATGTGAGTTTATATGATTTTTTTAAAACTAAGTTATTGCCAAAAGACTTTTTCAAATATAGTTTAATATCAAAGCTGCTTTATCTGGTGTATTATGCCTGTACAGTCTTTTTTTTAGGTATTCAGAAGATGTCTGCTTAGATTGGCCACCTATATGCATACCATCTGAGCAGAAAACTACCTATAAGGCAGATAATTTTTCATTAAAAATACATCTAGTTTATAACAAATCTGTGTGCAACGTTCTCACATTTTGTATTTTAACTGGATTTTGGTGTGAGGAGAGCCCATTACAAGTTGCATTGTTTTATTATTAATTCTTCTTCTAACATTTTGAGTTTATAATAAGCTGAAGCACCACTACCACTGGTTTTCTTTTTTATAATTTGTACAATTAGTACAAAAGATTTATGCCTTCCTGTTGGACCTGAGCTAGAAAAGAAACCAAGCAAGAAGAGATGTTAATGAATAGACTTAGAAAAGAATTATTTCAGGCTATTGTTCTGCCAGCTAGGCCCCTAGTGAATAGACTCCATAATGCTACTATCGATCATATCTGACTTTAAACCAAAATTAAAAATGGCTTGGGGTCTGTGCCTCCCATAGGTTCATTTTAAGAACTCTGAACCCTGCATTTCCTTGCCTAAAACTTGCAAGCCCTCACCCTTGTAATACAATATTAACAATATAGGACCCCATATTTACCAATGGAGGGTGTGACAGCTGCTTATGGGTAAAAGGGGGTCCTGGTGACATTTATTTATTTTCTTATAAATGCATTATATTGGGGTGAAAGTTTTAGGTGAGGGCATGTGAGTTCTGTCCAAACTTAGAGTCGCATACTTTGCAGACAACATGCATATTAGAGAATCATGCAAGGGACTTCAGTCGAGTCTGGTCAGTCGCGTTAACGCTCAACTGATCAGTCAATGTCATCAAGAGTAGACACTTCTATGTTTAAAATAAGTTTCAGCCTTATGTAGAAGATTAGAACATAACAATCTAACAGACAAATATTTATAAACATCTCATTAATCTATTTATTTTAAAAAATGACATTTGAATTTGCATGTTTTTCCTTATTGTGGCTCAAGCTTGCCTTACAAAAATATCTTGACTGCCATCTTGGTCTCCAAATATGTCTTCAAAACTCCTAATTATTAATTAATGTTTTCTGAATGTCTCAGGTGATTGATTGCATACTGCTCAATCCAATGCGTTTGGCAATTATAAGAATGTTTTTTCTTTTTATGCTTGGAATTACATACATTTTCCCTACAGCTTTCCATTTAAATACTTATTATTTTGTTTATGCTTGCATGACCCCCCAAATGTACATGCTAGTGTAGAGTTAGAATCAGTGTGTGTGTGTGTGTGTGTGTGTGTGTGTGTGGATGTCAGTGTACAGTGTTTGAGTGAATGTATGTGTGTGGTGTCACCTGTGACTGTCATACTTGTATTGTGTGTCAGTGTGCAAGTGTATGTTACAGTGTTAGACTGTGTTTGTTAGTATACTGTGTTAGACTGGTGTGTCAGTTTGCTGTATACTCAGTGTACCCCTATATAGGAAATGATTGCTCTGTCTCATACACTGTACTGTCTTCACTGATCAACCCTGCTAGGCCTAACCATTTTCTTCCAAAAAACAACTCTTTTGTTTTTCTTAACATAGCTTGTGTGTTTTGCAGATTTGTTTTGACCCTTTTCATAGTTATATAGAGTTATTTATATTGCTTCCTTTTGAAAGATACAGTTTTGGTAGCAGATGGCTATGGCAGTTTTGCTGTCTAACACAGAGGTTTAACTATGTTTTGAGGCAGATGATGTTTCATGGACTGTACAAATAAATTACAGTGACAGACATTTCCACTCAGCACCTTACTTCAGTACCTCAACTTAGTCCCCAAACATATGCATGTAAAATAAAGAAGAGCATGTGTTGTTGACACATTCACATATGTTATATAATACAGTGAGTTGCTCTGAGAAGAAAATGTAGTAAGAATAAAATAATAAAATGAAGGGAGGGCACTAAAGTGCTATATATATTTGACAGAGAAAGATGTTACTTGGGGTGGCGCCACAGAACAGCCTTTAGATAAGGCTGATTATTGCTCTTAGCAGGGCCTTGGGATGAATGTGGAGGAATCTTACCCACTCTCTTTCCCATCCTTTTGCTCTGCTTTTTGCCCCTTCTGCTCGTATCCCTCTTCTTCTCTTTCTATCTTTCTTCTCTCCTTTTTCTTTTCTCCAATCCTTTTTCTCCTTTCTTTCTTTTTCTTATTTCTCCTTATTAACCCAAACATTTAAAACCAGCAGTGTCTATTTCTCATGCATTATATGCAATGACATTAAGGCTGCAAGCCTCTCTTGGAATATTTTCCCACGTGAGTGGAGCAAATGACAATAAACATAACCGGCAGTGTACCATGGCAAAGAGAACATGATTCGTGAAATTTGCTGTTCTGAATTTGATTGCCTGGGATACTGGACAGGTCCCTTCATGAATTTTCCATAGGCTTGGTGCAACTGCTTAAAAAAATACATATATTTTGGAGGGCCTAACAAATTATTTTATTTTTCAATATTTTAAGGTTTTTACTAGACTTGGGCACTGGACAACTCTTTGTGTTCATCTTCGTGGGGGGGGGGGATCTTTGTATTCCACAAATATTCGCCCATTCCTGTGTTTGGTTTGGGCAAATATTCAAGTACATTCTTCGTGTTTGTTTTTTCTTAGTTTTTTTGTAGAAGGGGTTAATACGGGGGTAAAGCGGTACGCACTACGCAGCAGCTTTGGCGCCAGGATTTTAAATGTCCGTACGAGCAACTCTATTGGCACCTGTACTTCATTGGTTGATGGCAGATGAGCCCCCTGCTGGCGACCAATAGTCGCCCATACAGAATTTTAAAATCCTAGTGCCGCAACTTGGCCGGGAGAGACCACCAGAGCGGCAGTTGCGGCAGCAACCAATTGGTGCCAGAGGAGGCCCCTGCAGGCGACCAATAGAGACGCTTGCACGGCCCTTTAACTCCTGACGGCGAACCTACAGATTTCCGCTCCCGTTAACCCCTGCGATGCTCCGTAGATAAGGTAGGCTAGATGGGGAAGGGACTCGCACGGCCCCTTAACTCCTTAAGGTGCAACAAGTTACGGCACCAGGATTTTAAAAGTCTGTATGAGCGACCAATAGAGTCGCTCGTACAGACTTTTAAAATCCTAATGCAGCAACTTTTCCGGCAGAGACCACTGGTCTCCCTGTTCTATCAGTTAAATATCCGTACAAGGGTCATTTTTTAGGTGACACATAGCAACAATGTCTAAATCCACAGAAAATAGGGAACACATGTAGGTGGGACTCTATGTCTAACAGTGAGTATAACACCTGAAAGTTAAATTTTTTCCCCTTACTAATGTATATGAAGATGTATGACAGCTGCATTGTGTGCATGTAAATATTAAAATTCCAAAACCAGGCTCAGATTGGGTATCTGACACACCAGGCAAATGCAGCAGACCACAGCACCACACACTCACCCGATCTGCCTCTCCAGGGGCTGTCTATGCCTGGCCGCACACCTCGTGAGCATAAAAATATATCACAAAAATATAGCCACACAGGGTTATTATCTCCTGCCCACTGCACTGAAGGGTGTGTGTGATTCCCTAGTTAACACAGCCATCAATTTTGTCATGAAATGCTGGCATTGAGTGCCAGCATTTCATGACATATTCCAGCCCTCTGTCTCTTAAATGTACATGGCATTAGGTTCTTCATTTATGGAGATTCTGACAGCCGGGGAAGGTCTGCGCGATGGACGCAGACAACCCCTGCTGCCAACCGCACCTCCTCCCGGCTGCAGCGGAAGTCTACACGCTGCCCGGACTACGCACCAGGACTCAGAAGCTCCGGTAAGTTTGGAGGAGGGAGGGAGTGTTAAATGGGGGGCATAAGGCATTTCTGGAGGCAGAGTGCTTTGTGAAATGCCTTTTAACCCCCTTAATGCTACTTTGCCTCCAGAAATGCCTTTTAACCCTCTATACGCCACTCTGCCTCCTGAAATGCCTTATACCTCCCTATATGCCACTCTGCCCCATAATATGCCTTTTAACCTCCTAAATGCCAGAGTGGCATATAGGGGTATAAGGCAATTCTGGAGGCAGAGTGGCACATAGGGGGTCAAAAGGCATATCATGGGGCACAGTGGCATTTAGAGGGTTAAAAGGCATATCATGGGGCACAGTGGCATATAGGGGATATAAGGCATTTCTGGGGCAGAGTGGCAAGCCAGGGGGCAGATGTGCATAACTGGGGGGGGCAGGTTGAAAAAAAGGAAATAAAAACAAAATATTTTTCTCAATCATAGCTTTTATTAAAAAAAAAATTGTTCACATAGTTTACATGAATTAACATTTACTCGTAAAACTTTTTTCCTATAGGGTCGTCTTATTTTCAGGCTTTTTCTTTTTTTCATAAATTAATATTCAGATTTTGGGGGGTCGTCTTTTAATCAGGGTCGTCTTATAATTGAGCAAATACGGTATATGCGTTAGACATGCATTTTTAACTACATAATATGTACTTATTTTGAAGTAAAGACTATGATTAAAATATGATTTCAAAATAACAGCTGAACTGGCAGTTTCTTTAATATTAGCCCCTGCTGCCGATACATATTAATATTAGACCCTACATAAGCATTTCCTTGGGCCCCGCTCCACGCTCCCTAGCATGCAATCATTCCCTCCACTCCCACACCAAAAAATAGCTATAGATAAAATAAACAACAACTAAAACAGCACTTGCATGTATAGATCAACTGAATAAGACATACAAACCTTATATTTGCAGGTAAACATAAATAATGTATGGAAACATAGCATAGCAGGTATAGATCAACACATTAACACACAAAGCCAGCTTTGCATGTATAGATCAATTGAAATTCACATGTGAACTCCGCACTGAAGGCATAGAATCAGACATACAAATCCTGTATTTGCAAGTATACTATAATAATGGAAACATAGCATTGCAGGTACAGATAAACAGAACACACAAGCCCAACATTGCAGGTATATATCAACTGGAAAGCACATGTAAACTCAGCACTGAGGGTATAGATCAAATAAACACATGGAAACAGCATTGCAGGTATCGATCAACTAAATAAGACATAACAACCCTATATTTGCAGTTATACATAAATAATGTATGGAAACATAGCTTAGCAGATATGGATCAACAAAATAACACACAAACCCAGCTTTGCAGGTATAGATCAATTGGAAATCGCATAAAAACTCAGCATTAAAGGTATAGATAAGACCCTAAATTACAGGCATAAATCACAGATTGCACACCCCAAAGCCAGCCCTGGTGTCCACACTGCCCACATAGAACCTGATCAGCACCCAGATAACACACATAGGACTTGCCATCTTTGTCCCCAAACAGCCCAGTCTGAGTCAACTTTGTCTCATAAACACCCTGCTTGTGCCATCTTTGCCTTTCCTCCAAATCAATTATACATCTATGATACTCACAAAAACGTTTACAGTCACTCACTGATTCGTACTTTCATTCACATAATTTATTCATGCAATCATTTATTCTCTCACTCATTCACACAAATCATTTACACAAAATTCATGAATTCTTTCCCTCATTTAGAAAGTTCATCCACACATTGATTCATACTCTCCCTTTATTCAGACAATTTATACACAGATTAATTAATATTCTCACTAATTCAGACAATTTATCCACACATTCATTCATTCTCTCACTCATTCAGTTTATCCACACATTAATTTGTACTCACTCATTCACTTAATCTCTCCACACATTATTTCATTCTCTCACTCATTCACACAATTCATCCACACACTAATTCATTTGTTATCTCACTCAGTCTCACTCTTTATTTATTTCAATATTCGTACTAACTTCTTTCTCACTATCTACCCCCTCTCTCCCCTATCTACCCTCTCTCCCTCCCTCCTATCTACCCCCTCTCCCTCCCTTCTCACTATCTACCCCCTATCCTCCCCTTTTCATTATCTACCCTCTCCCCACTTTGAAGTTCACTTACCTTCCAGAAGTCCTGCGGTGGGAGTGCGAGGCCTCTGTCTCCCTGCTCTGCCACAACCGAGCTTGAGGCCTCGCAGAGGAGACTGAGGGGCGCCGAGGGGTTGCTGAAAACTTAACTGCTTGGCGCCCCTCTCTCCCCTCCGCGTCAAAAAAGATGGTGTTTCAATTCAATGCATTGTCCCCGATTGAGGCTGTCTGGAACCCGGGACTTAAAGTCCCATTGCGGGCAATCCGGGACATATGGTCACCCTGCAGAAGACTATCATTGACCTCTCCAATGCCAGAAGTCTTGTGTGATCATATGTAAGCACGACAAGTTACACTACTATCATGGACCCTGATTTTTTCCCCCAGCACAGTCAGTGGACTTCTGTGAGCCAATCACGAGTTGGTTTTTGGTGATATGATACTCAAACTATACAGCAATGTGTACCTTATTTGCCCTATATATCTTTCTGTCTGTCTGTCTATCCTGTGTGTGTATATATATATATATATACCGGTGTGTGTATATATATATATATAATATTTCCAAATGGGACACTTGTTAATGTGGTCAATCCAACTACTTTAGATGGTGGCAGGCATCTTATCTTCTAATTCTTAGCATTTGTATGATTGTGGCTTCCCATTAATTTAACTCTCCTTTATTGTTTAGTTGCTGATTGTTCGTTGATGAGGCAGCCTTTGTAGTGATGGAATGAAGTCAAGGAAGATATCGCCAGGGCATGAAAATGGTTGAGGTTGGTTTGCACTTTGAAATGTGCAGGACTTGTATGAAATATTGCATATTAAGTACTCCAGCTAACCTGTTGAACCAATATGAACCCAATTGAGTTCATATGACTTAAAATGACAGCAGCTTACTATATCATTAACCTTTATTGTTGTAACTGTAAGTTACATACAGATTTTACCTTACATCTTAAGTGGAGGGAGGTAGAATGCAACCCTAACATGTTACCAAGGCCAGATTAAGGAGCTTTGTGCCCTGGAGCAATAACACAGGAAGGATCAGTTCTTTGTATTTCCTACAAGCTCTTTTTTCCTCTTTTGTTTCTGTGTTCTGCTTCTTGTGGTCTTTTTTCTTCTCTTGGAGTCTTTCCTCACTTTCTAGCTTTTTTCCTTTTTTCTTTTATCTTGCTTCTCTGCCTTATACATTTTTATCCTTTTTCTAACTTCTGTTCTGCTCTCCCTCCCATACATAATGGCATGTATACATATACGTATAAACACACATACACATATACAGTATACACACACAGCAAGTACTGCATCCTCCACTTCCCTTCTATAAGCTCCTTGTGGCCTTTAGCTCCCTCACTATACCGCAAGTACCGGTATTTGAAATCACTTCTCTGTGCACAGTGTCAGTGAGGTTGGATGATTGTCGAACATCACAGGACGCTTTTGGATCACTGCTTCGTGGATGGCAGGTATGGAGCTGTCAGAACACCAGGGCCCTGGAGCAATTGGTCCATGTGCCCTGCGCGTCACAAATTCATAACAAAAAACTAAAATGGTTAAAAAAATATTAAAACAAAATACAAAAATAAAAAAATGGGGAGGGCATGAGTGCCCTTGCTTCAACAAGTGTCCAGGGTTACTATTAAGCCGCTTGGGGTTAACTGATGATTTCACCATTAGTTAATAGTCTAATTTGATGCATAGATCTCAGCTTCTTTGAGGTGACCATTTAACCTAAATATCTCCAGAATAATTACACAGAAACAGAAGCTATCAGTTCATTTCATAATTAAAAGTAGTTGGATACATTTTAAGGCTAATATAGAAAAAGATATAAACCTCAGAGGTCTCTTCTTTCATATCCTTAGACAAAAGACTCTCTTGACCTAATACAGCAATATCCATTTTTCTTATCAAATTATCAAGTCATCCACAAACTTATGGATGTACTTCAGGTATTTATCACACTTTAGATATACAATGTGCTAGTGAAATAGCTGGCAAATAGATTTATTCTGTTAGTATGGTCCTGCTAGTGCTTCTAGTAGTGCTCCTGTAAGAGCTCCTGTCTAAAGTAGGACGGGTTAGCCCAGGGGGCTGCTCCAAAACTCTCACAAAAGAGCTGGTCCCACTTGGGACTTGTGGAAGAGGGAATGCGGTGGGGTCATGTGACCCCATGGTAAGAGTATGGTGGCTCACATACTGTGTGCTTGCTAGAAAGATGCCTTGGGGGAGATAAGGGGGTGAGGGGTGGGATAGAGAGAGGATGAGGCAATGACAGAAAAGGTAAGGGAGTGAGGGAGGTGTGGAAGCAGAGGGGGGAGTGAGAGAGATGATAAGGGAGTTAGGATGTATACATGAATGTATATTACAGTAAATGTGCATGTGTTACCACGAGTGTGTATGTGTGTGTTAGCATTATTGTGTATGTGTGTGTTAGAGGGAGTATGTGTGAGTGTGTTAGCATCAGTATGTATGGCTAAGTGTGTGTATTAGCACGAGTGTGTATGTGTTTTAGCATGAATATGTGTGTTAGTGTGTGTTTAAGTGAATGTGTGTGTTAGCATCAGTGTGTATATGTATGTATGTGTAAATGTGTGTGTTAGCATGAGTCTAAATGTTTATTTCTTATCTATTGAGAATTTTTGATTTTCCGTTAGTACTAACACATGTTTTACTTTTATTTCTTAGTCGTTTATTTTTGCTGGAGAAAGAGTGTTTATTTTGTCAAACATATTCTATTTTTCTATATCAGCCTGTTGGAAAACCCCTTCCAAAACCATGGCATTAATATGGAGTTGGCCACCTCTTTGCAGCTATAAGAGCCTCCACTCTTCCGGGAAGGCTTTCCACAAGATTTGTCTTTGGCAATTTGGGTCCATTTAGCCAAAAGAGCATTTGTGAGTTGAGGCACTGATGTTGGACAAGAAGGCCTGGCTCCAATCTGTTTTTTCAATTCATCTCAAAGGTGTTGAATGAGGTTAAGTCATGCTGGAACCTGATTGGACCTTCTTCTTCAAACTGGTGGAAGCATACAATTGTCTAAAATGCCTATGTATGCTGAAGCAGTAACATTACCCTTCACTGGAATCAAGGTGCCTAGTGAAAACCATGTTAAACAGCCCAAACTATTTTCCCTCTTCAATAGGCATTATACACTGCGGTAGGTAGCATTCTCCTGGCATATGCCAAACCCAGATTAGTCCATCAGGCTTTTAGATAGGAAAGCGTGATTCATCACTCCATAGAAAATGTTTCCACTGCACATGAGTCCAGTGTGGGGGGGGGTGTTTTACACTTGGCATTGCACAATGTTACCTTTGGCTTAGGTGCAGCTACTTGGCCATGGAAACCCACTTCATGAAGCTTCAGATGTATAGTTGTAAGGTTTGTGGGGTTGGAGCACGGCACAGAAAGACACCAGGTGAAGCAGCAGACACGAAACCAGTAGATAATGCAACAGCAATGGTTTATTTACTGAAGCAAAAAGGAATAGGCAAAACGCAGTACCGTTAAGCAATCCGTAGTCAGGGGTAGAGAGAATAAGCAAAGTCCGTATAATCAAGCCAAGGTCAAAGTCCGTAGAATCCAAAAAACAAGTGTCCAGCAATAAGGGAGAGGGATATAGCAGGTAACCAGAACAATCAAGTAATGAATAAACAGGGCTGCAGGTTTAAATAGCCCGCCAAAGACTGACTCCTCCCATAAGCCCTCCTTCCCCAAAATGCCATATTAATGGTGATCGACTATCCGTCACCTCTTTGTCCTGCCTCCCTGCCTGCCCACCTGCGTTACTGGACCACAGGACATGCCTCCCCGCTGTCAATATCCTTCTGACGTCCGCCCTACACGGTGTCCGGGGATGTGGCGGTCCACGGGCGAGGACGCGCGCGGACGAAGACGTCGACGTCCAACGAGGTCCCTGCCGGGCGAGGACACACGTGGATGAAGACGCTGGCGTTCCGAGAGGTCCCCGCCGGGCGAGGACACACGCGGACGGCGGGGGTGAACGGTAAGTTCCTGACAATAGTGCGTGTGCGATGTTGCTTCCAGAAGCAATTTGGAACAGGACAGGCAAGGCAATTGTTATGTTATCTGCTTCAGCACACGGCGACTCTGCTTAGTGTGTGGTTTACCACTTTGTGGCTTAGCTGTTGTTATTCCTAGATACTTCCACTTCACAATAATATCACTTACAGTGGACTGTGGCAAATTTAGCAGTGCGGAAATATCATGAAGTGACTTGTGACAAAGATGACATTCTATGGCAGTGCCACGTTTAACGTCAATGAGCTCTTCAGGACGGCCCATTCTACAGCCAATTTTGTCTATGGTGATGATTATATAGACCTGTTAACAATGGATATGGCTGAAACACCTAACATAATAATTAGGAGGGGTGTACACATACTTTTAGTCATATAGTATAGCGTATATAATATCATCTGTTCCTTAGCAGGTCTAACAATTAGGTAAATACAATCTCAGATGAGTATTTATTAGACAAGTGCAAATGGGCCAAAAACGTTTTGGACAATTTTTTTTTCGTCCATTCCTTTTTAGGACAATGAATTCCATTTCCTGCTCATTCATTTAGATTCTCACTCAGATTCAGTGTGAGTGAAATATCCTGTGAATTTCAGATGAAAATCTGCAGCTTTTTGCTTTGTTTTTGTGGGAGGTCTGTCCTCATTTTCATAGATTTGTATGTATTTGATAAAATCAGCAAATTTCATTAACTTTGTAATTCCTACAAATCTATTCCTACAAATCTATTCACTCTGCCACTTCATTGTTTACAGGGCCCATCGATGGGTTTAGTATGTGAATTTAGGGGCAATGAGAGAGTAAAATGACTTTGTGCTTGTGTTGTGATGCTGGGAGAGACAGTTCATTACCATGGTCTGTTTTTTCTTCCACACCAAGTAGATTCAAACCCATTCCCCCAATGCTCAGCATGACATTCAGTTTATGCTGTTTATAAACTCTCACCATAAGGTTAAGCAATTGCCACCATTAGGCAAGGCGAAATTGCATTACCTTAATTAAATGCAGTTTACTGATAAAGAAGAATGTCACTTTCACAAGTGGAAGCACTGTTAGCAAATTTCTACAACAGAATTCCCAAAATCATATCTTAATTGCTTGGACAGCTGTAGTTTACATAACGAGCAAACAATGCCAAATCCCCCACCACCACCACCTTGTTCCTTTGTCAGCTGACTGAATGTTAGTATGCATGGTGGACTTTTTTTTAAATTATTTTATTACTTGATTGCAAATCATTCTTCATTGCTGCCCAAATTTATGGAAGGACATTGCTCCCTTAGGTACCATATCCTTTCAGGTCTGTAACTGAACATGACTGATGGCTCCAGTGTAACAGTTGCTTATTACGACGCTGACTGAGCTATGATTGCTCCAATACTTTATGTTGGCAGATGTGTTTCCCTTGGAATAGCATCTCTGAGACAGAGGTCATTGATCAAACCCCCCTCTGGCTGTTCCATTATGTGCAAATTATAGCTAAAAGCAGAAAGGCTGAGAGGGAGTGTGTGCATTCATTGTACCACTCAGAAGGAGGGGGCAGGGGGCTAATGTAATGAAGCAGATAGAAAAAAAACTAACTAGATTGGAACAATGTTTTTATTACATGATTAACCCTTTCCTGTGTTGGATCAGCAATCAACGCTGATGCCACAAAAAGAACATGAAAATGGCAACTTTTGTGGGTAAAACTATTTTATTATATCAGCATGCTTTATTATTTAGGTTTTTATTATTATTATAGTGAAGCTATCCATATAAAAACTATATAGGCATGGATGGCCTGCCACTTGACTTATAACAATGACTGGAAAGATAAGTGTGTTTTGCAATGAAGATGTATCAGGAAAGGACAAGCAGCTTCCCCTGGGTATAAAGTGAAAAGAAATACTCTGACAATATTACATCAGCCTCTACTTTTCAGAACTGATGAGCCTTGGGTTTCTATATTTCATGTTAACAGTAATGGCTGAAAAAGACATTTATCTGGAGCTTACCCATATTCCAGCTGTGAATATGACATAAAGTGTTAACCAGATGTTACAGGGTTCATTACGTTTGTGAATGTTCTGGAAAACGGTCTTATAAATTCCTACATCTGCTGTATCCTGGGAGGAGCAGCAGTCTTAACTTAAAGGTACAACAGTGGTAACAATGGATCCTTCATCCTTCAAAAAAACTACAAAATTTAGCATATGTGGGCATATTTATACGAGGAGCTCTAAGGTTTTTAACCTGAGAAACTATTACAAAGGAATCATCTACACTCTGTAAACATTAATCATTAATGTAATAGGTAAATAAAATAACCACATTGTTTTGAACCATCACAATAGTCTTAAAAACCTTAGTAGCCTAAAACATATTGACAACCTGAATACTCAAAGACCAACCTCTAAATGTTTTTTTAACCCACACATGTGGCCTCACCTTACATCTGCCATCTGCTCATCTGCCATAGCTAATAACATTAATAATGTTAATAATGCTAATAACGTTAATCTTCATACCAATCTTCCTATGATAATTGTTAGCGCACTGTACTATAACATACTAGCGAAGGTTGTTTAACCCCTTAATGACAAAGCCCGTACATGTACGGGCTCAAAATGCATTGTTTTCAATGGGTTTGGGGACCGCCCATTGTCCTTAAGGGGTTAAAGATTAAATGAAGGTGCTAAATGTTAAATGAACTTTGGCTCTGGACTACACAGGAAAAGACAATACTTTCTGCAGTGTAAATGTCTTTTTGCCAGCGTTTGATATCCCTAATATAACCAAACCATTGTAATTTCTTGATGCTCAGATTCAAATGAACCATAATGACCTCACATTTCTCCAATAACAATCCCCTGCTTTCTCATTCCATCAAGCATTATAAATGGAAACGAACACAAATAGGATAGAAAAAATGATTGATACAGTAGTTGTTTGAAGAAAAGGTAATTTGTAAGATGTTTTAATAAGCCTTCACATCATCAAAACATCCCCTCTAGAACAATAAGGTTGGCAGATTTGTCAGTAAATGGCCCACTGCGTAACACTGCATGGTATTCTTTCTCTTGTGAACTCTTTTGCTTCCCAGTGATGTATACCCCACAATGACACTGTGGCAGCAGAGGTGTCATGTATATTGGAAGTGAAGAACTCGGGTTTATTTTCTACTTTTCTTCTTTTTTCCAAGCATTCCTAGACTAGAGAATCATCTTGTCCAAAACACTCTGTGCACAGAACATAATTCCTGTGAGAGTTGTTCTATTATACTATTGTTTCATTTGTATTCTGTAGTGGTGTTTTTACAAAGATAATAACATTTTTGTTTGTGCGGAGCAAAAATGTTTTGAAATCCAGTTGTGTGCAGACTAATATGGCTGTCTGAGGTGTACGAAGGAACTAAGGACAGGTGGTCAATTAAATTACTGATGTATATTCCACATCTATAACATGGAGCATGGATGGAACATATTTACAGTGGTAAACTAAAATGATGTGTATTGTGCCATGTAGTATTATTATTAATGATATAAATGATAATATTTCCTTCAATTGTAATGAATCCATTAATTAAGATGGTTAAAATGCTAAAAAATCTGGAAGCTTTGATTTCTTGGTGTGTGTTAAAACTTCAAAAACAAATCTGGATTCCAGCTGTCACTGCATCGGCGGTTCCTCTGGCATACAGACAGCCTGCTTAATTCCTGCTTTAAATTAGTTTTTCTTCAGGAAAGCACTTTCCACATCACATTTACAGCATTTTTTTTACAATGTGGAGTCTGCTGTCCTAAATTACTTCCAACTGCCCTTAACATGACTCCCTCCTAAAGAAATATAAATAGAGGACAGTACTCTTAAGCAGGGATCATTGTGGAAGTAAAAGTGTATGTATGTGTTAAAAACTCTATTGCCGTTATTAGAATTGTTGAGCAGACACTGGTATAGGGCATGATGGCCAAAAAATATGATGGCCAGTGAAATGTTAGGACTGTTGGTACTGCTTTACACAGTTGGCCTGGTAATGGTAGATTGCATTAAGCCATCTAAATTTGTAACATGTTTCATGCTTTCTTAGGTGCCACCACCTGGACTCGACTATAAAGATAAACCACATCTAGCATATTCAAAATTTTTAACGTGTTGCATTCATGGGACATATAAAATGTAAAGTATTTTTGCTGAATGATACATTTAGTGAATTTTACTTTACTAATCCTTACTAAAATTCCTATGTAATCTGTCAAATAGTTAAGGAAAACATTAATAGATTTAATAGATTTATTTTTGTTGCCCTAATTTATCTTTTGTATACTGCTAGAATCAACTTGCACAACTTGAGAAGAACTTCTTAGCTCCGGCTACCCGGAGCCTTCCCTTGCGGGACACGGCCAGGGCTGCCCACTGACATCAGTGGGTCGTCCTGCTGATGTCGGTGGACGGTCCCGCTGACGCTGGGGGCGTTTTTGCTGATGCCGGGGTGTTCCCACTGATGTCATTTAAAGGGAAAATGGTCGGGGAGCGGGATGTGTCAAGACCCCACTCCCACAACCCAGAGGATTCGGGTCTTGAACCGGAGAAGCGGTGCTTCACCCGGAGTTCCCAGGCATGTATGTATGTATGTATGTATGTATGTATGCATATATATATATTATATATTACAGTTCAAACATTTTCTTTCATGGAAAACAAGGACATTTCTTGCAGTGTTTACATAATTGCAAAATGTTTTCTAATGATCAATTAACCTTTTAAACTTGGACTAGTAACACAACGTGCCATTGGAACACATGTGTTATGGTTGCTGATAAAGGGCCTCAAGCCTAAGTAGAGTTTCTATTAAAAACCATCCAAGTCTAGCTACAATAGCCATTTACAACGTCAACAATGTCTATTTCTGATCCATTTAATGTTATTTTAATGGACACAATTTGCTTTTCTTTCAAAGACAAGGACATTTCCAATTCACCCTACACCTTTGAACGATGTGTATAATTGAGTTATGCTATGTACCCAAGTGGACACAAAATATGAAGCCATTCAGTTTTTGAAAGTTAAGGGGCAGACAGCTGAATGAGAAGAGATATAGTTAGTTTACAGTATAAAGAGAACATGATGAGCAGTTAAGATTCACTTAAGGCTTCAAAGCAAATGCATGCTGCTACAGTGGTTTGCATTTACTTGTAGTTTTTGTTGTGCTATATTTGATCCTCTTGTATTTGATAGTATTGTTTGTATTCTTTCCTTACTTTAGGTGTATACTAGCTTATTAGGCAGGATCCTGTGCCTGCAAGTTTAACATTGCATGGACTTCAAGCGTGACTAAACTTTTACTCTTTTACCTGCTACGCTAACTCTTGTCCTGTGATTTTACATTTGGCTTACTGTTGTGTGATAGCTGGGCCTGAGCCTTATCAGAATCTTGCCATACCTGCTTTACCACATAGATCTTCTTACAGCACCTCTATTACGGCATCCTGTTCCGTATTTGGAACTTGCAAGTATTGTCTGCTATCATGTCCAGGCAACCAGTACATGCTGGAATCTGGGTATGCCTGAGATTGCTGTTAACTTATATATATAAACATTGTTATTGGTTTTTTTTTGTACAATTTTGGTGTGTTACTTATGCACTTATTTTTTGTGCGGTGGGGGGTCATTTTCGGCTTCAGCTAAGTGAATCCTGAATTTTCGGTTTCGGTCCAGAATTTTAATTTCAGTGCATCCCTAAAATAAATAAAACTATTTGATGTTTGCCCAGAAATCAGTGAGAGGAAAAGTAAAGGTTTTGTGTCATTTACTTTATTTGAATCTGCATATCTTATTAAATGCCATATTTTCTCTCAGAAAAATGAGTGCGGCCCATGCACAGCACATATACATTTCTGACGAAGTGGCCCACTGCAGAAAAAACTTGGACACCCCTGCTTTAGATGGAAAAAAACAGGGAAGACAATTGTTTTGTTGGCAGCGTGTAAGCCGTCCAGATATAGTCAGTTACAAATGTTAGGCTTTACTTTTGTTTGTTTTATATTTTGTTTGCCAGACCTTTTAATAAAAAGGCCTATAATAGTGATACAAACCTTGTGTGGTATTTCCAACCCTAAAACTGTGTGGCTATATGATCCCAGCTCATGAAATATCAGTTTTGTTTATTCAGCCAACCGTGTGTATTTCTAAGAAATGTACACATTAACAAACAAAAGGCAAATATACTAAAAAATGAAAAAAAACTATGAAATAATTGGAAAGTCAGTGCCCTATATTTGATTAAATTTGAGGCTAGGGTCCCATTTCAACATGCTGTTAATGTCTGTGCTTGGGAAACGTTGAGTTCATTGTTTTTTTATAGCCATCAAGGTTTTTACCAACAAATTCAGTTGTAGAAATAACCTAAAAGTTTACCGAGGTTAACATTCCACATGGGTATACAGATAAAATCACTTTTACTTTAGAGTAAATTCTGACAAATAAGCGTGTCAAATAGAGTAGCCTAAAAATGAGGGCTTTAGGGCATTAAAACACTGTACTTTGATGACATTTCAGAGTTTAGACATGTGGCAGAACACAGTGGCGTTCTATGAGCCATGCTCCATGGGTCTCAAAGGAGTAAAGCCAAACAAAACTTACATAAATATCATAAAATCAGTCATTTCTGACTACAGTGTGAAGGTAAATGACCACAATATGCATTGCATAATACTGGATTGCAAAATAATATTTGTGGGATTAAAAAGCCTATGCATGTTGAATGATTATTTTCAAATCAGTACATATGGCATGCATGTAAGAATTTACTGAATTACGGGTCTATTGGTTTCAAAAAGGTAAACAATATTTGACTTGTTAAATAGAAATAATAATAACAGATGAAAGCATGTTATTATACGCCGCAAATAGGACTACTCATTAGGATGTTGAGTCAAATTAACATACCTGGGAACTCTCCGGGTTTGACCCGGAGATTGCCGGGTTGTCAGGGTCCATCCAGGCTGCGGAGCTGCATATCTCTGTTTTTCCCTGCCTTGCCTCAGTTCCCATGTTTAGCTGTAATCCATTCCTGGATTTCCGTATGTTCTGTCCTGAACCTCTGGTTCCTTGATTCCAGTCTTGCTCTTTGCTTCAGCTTCTGTTTCCTTTATAAGGTGTGCCCCATCCATTTGTTATGTTTGTCTCATTCTGCAGTCTAAAGGTATGTACTTGGTTTTGTGCTTAGATTCAATGTTTGGTTTCAGCTTATTAGTGATTCAGTAAGCAGGGTTTAGCGTTAGGACCCACCGTCATTGGAGTACTTTGGCGTAGTGGTGGGCTAAGCATACTATGGCCATAAGATGTGACGGAATCTCCAATTGTTATCCATAGTCCTAGTCTAGTCCTGTATCCATTTGCATCTGTATTTTGTGTACCTTTTCCCTCCTTCCCTGAATCATCTGAGTATTTTGGTTCCTCTCTCCTCTCCCCATGTCCAAGTTAAGATGTCCTATCCTTGCTTAAAGGAGAAGCGTCCGAGGAGTCCGGCTCCTCACTCCTTCCCCTGTGTCCCCTGCCTTGTTCCCTGTCCTCTGTTGTGCCCTGTATCATGTATGTCTTGTCTGGTTATGTTCCTTGCTTGGTCTCCCTGTCCCTTGGTTGCTCTGCCCCCCTTGCTTGCTATGTTTCTGCTATATACTCTGCTTAGCTTCCCTACTCCCAGCCTTCAGCATCCTGCACATGATTCTAGTGCTATGTTTCATGCCTGCTCCAGGGTACTTGCAGGATATCTCCAAGTTTTGTTCGTTTTGTCAAATTCAAGTTTTGTTCGGATTTCCACATCCAGCCAAGTTTAGTTCTGCTTTGTTCTGGACATCATCTGCTGCTATGTCAGGGTGCTGGTATGTGGCTGCTCAACCCTAGATGCCCACCTGGGAGAGGGCAGTCGCCCTGCATCAGGCCCTGTCCAACTCCACTACTGCGCAATACCTCCTGAACTTCATCTTTGGGCACTCTGGGTCTTTACAGTCGTCTGTATAGACCCAGTCCCTGACACGGGTGTCGCAGGAGCGGGGTCTTGACATGCCCCGCAACCCGCCCATTTTTTTATTTAGTCAGCGGGACCGCCCACTGACGTCAGTGTGCAGTCCTGGCCGGGTCCTGCAAGAGAATGCTCTGGGTAGCCGGAGGCGAGAAGTTCCCAGGTATGCAAATCAAGGGTTACCATGCAAAGTTGCATACACATCCTACCTTCTACACAAGAAGCCAATTTGTTACACCCCCCCCACATACATTACATGCCTTTTTTTATACATGTAAAAAGTAAGGTACCAGATTTGTACACATTGGAGGCATTTTCTGGGCTGACTGCCAGCGACTCCCTGGACTGGTCTTGTACTTATCTATTCCAAATACTCAATACTTGTACATCATATTTTGCGCAGTTATAACTTATCTGAATTCTGTACACAGTACATCATGGCATGTTTTGTAGTTTAGTTTATAATTTATAATTTCTGGTTTCTTAAAAAAACTGAGCTTTATGCATGCACTGAAATGGGTCATTACCACACCTGGGAACTCTCCAGTTTTGGCCCGGAGATTGCCGGGTGAGCGTTGCTCTGGGTCGTGGGAGTGGGGTCTTGACACGCCCCGCTCCCCGCCCATTTTATGCTTTACATGGGAGTGTTCCCCCAGACATCAGCGGGACCGCCCACCGACGTCAGTGAGAACTCCCCCGACGTCATCAGAACCGCCCACCGATGTCAGCAGGACCACCCACTGACGTCAGTGTGCAGTCCTGGCCACGTCCCGCAAGGGAAGGCTCCGGGTAGCCGGAGCCAAGAAGTTCCCAGGTATGGTCATTACTGTATGTGGTTGGAGTGGGCTGTGACGCAAGAGGGACTCACAATCAAGATTTCATTGTGTCTTTTTAAAACCAATTTTAATGGGATTAAGATGAAAACATGTCTTGTTATGACTTTTACATATTCAAAGTAAGAAAACAACATATTTGTTATACTGGTACAATTAATAGTATTCATGCTATGTTGTACTGCTTATAGACTGCATCTGATTATAAACTACACCCTTACACTTGGGTGCCTTTGGATTTTAAAATTAAATTTATAATAACATAAAGGTTTGATTACTGTTGTATGACTGGTAATTTGGGGAAACTACCTTCAGACACTACAGAAGAGTTTAGAAAGTTTTGAGGATTCGTTTAGTCCAAATGCATCTTTTTTTTTTTTTAGTTGGAAGAACTTTTCTACCTGCCCCTAAGCTATAAGGGAAAGGCTTTGTTAATTAGCTTGCAAAGTCTGACTGTAATCATTTCAGGTCAGTGAGTAAGTAGTCTTAGCCCCGCTGAGCCTTTTTAGATTAGTGTACATATATCTTTTGCCTTTCCAGGTCAACACCAGGAATATGGTAGTCAGTGGGTATCTCCACAGGTTACCACAAGTAGAGATTGGACATATAAGTAAAGTCCAGTCAGGGTCTGATTATTCCTTTTGAGCAATTCCAGAGTGTGTTTGAATTCATCAAGTTCTCCTTGATTATCCATATTCAATGAAATACATTACTTTGTAAACAGTGATAACTATTACAAAGAACAATCAAGACAATAACTTTGAGCATTGATCTTGTTTTAAAAGATGTAGTGTAGGCCTGTGGGCTAAGTTCTTAAACACTCATTTTTTAAATTATTTTATAAATTGCTGGATTTTTTTGTAGTTTTATTTTCAGTAAAAAAATATTTGTGATGCACTTTTTTTTTACCGGAATATGGTAAATAACATAAAAACATGTTTAGGTTTTATTTATCACTCACTTTTGCCATTTGATCTTGGAAATCTGAGCTACCTTTATACATTTCAATTTGCACTGTGATACTGTAGACTTTATCTTGCACAGTGAGAAAGTGTCCAAAATCAACATTTCAAATGGTATTTGAAAAAAATGTACAACTCTACAAACTTTGATTTGCACTATTCAGTCACCAAAATCTTTCTCATTATGTTCATAGTAAAAACTGGTGAATACTTTTTTGATGTTTATCCACATCTTTGAGTTCTCAGCATATTTGCTTAAATAATTGTACTGAAATGTGCAGCTTTCATATATGGTTGTAACCAAATAATATACACCATCCGTCATTCAGGTTATTTAGCAATAAATTTGACAGCTGACAGTAATAAGAATTAACGTATTGGATACTGGTGTGAATTTCCTTAATCCTGCCTGGTTGAACAATGAAACGGTTGTCAAAGTATCTATGTAATCACGTCACATGGCTATTGCAGTGATGGATGTTTTTTATATTTACCTCTAAGGAGATTAATGAATGTATGCCTTTCTTTTGTGCTGACGGTTGATACCGCTATACAAGGCTCCAAATTCCAAACATTTTCTTTATTTCCAGTTAATCATTTATTAAACATGTGGTGTATATACACATACACACACACACTATATAGACAAAAGTATTTGGACACATGGCCATTGTACCAACAGGGACATCACATTCTAAATACATAGATATTAATATGTAGTTGGTCCCCCTTTTGCAGCTATGACAGCTTCCACTCTTCTGGGAAGGCTTTCTGCAAGAATTTGGAGTGTTTCTGTGGGAATTTTACCTATTCATCTAGTAGAGCATTTGTAAGGTCAGGCACTGATGTTGGACTGGTTCGCAATCTCCATTTCAGTTAGTCCCAAAGAGCTCTGTGTGGACTTGTCAAGTTCTTCTACACCAAATGCATCCAACCATGTCTTTATGGACCTTGCTTTGTGCACTGGGGCGCAGTCATACATTTTCATTCACTGGGCCTAGCCCAAACCTTGATTTCAAACATTAAGAGGTGTATCCTTATTCTTTTGTCCATATAGTTATGCACAAAGGTCTATAAAGACATGGTTGGATCAATTTTGTGTGGAAGAACTCGACTGGCTGTCAAAGAGCCCCGACTTTAACCCCATCAAACACCTTTGGAATAAACTGGAATAGAGATTGTGAGCCTTCTCGTCCAACATCAGTCCTAGAACTCACAAATGGTCTACTGAATGAATGGGCAAAAAATCCCACAGAAACACTCCAAAATCATGGAGAAAGTCTTCCCAGAAGAGTGGAACCGGTTATAGATGCAAAGGGGGGGGGGGCTTCATATTAATGTCTATTTAGAATACAATGTCCCTGTTGGTCTAATGATCAGACGTCCCGATACTTTTGTCCATATACTTTCTATATTGCATGAAACACATTCTGAGTTTAATGACTTTCAAATGGAAAGGAAGAGATTAAAGACAGTAGATTTTAGACTATAAATAAAGAATTAGGAAAAATGCAACTGAGATTACTGTTTTTGTATATCTAAAATAAAATCAAAGTACTTAGAACTGAATGAATTATTTTTAAAGCAATGGATCATATTTATATATAATAACAGATAAACCAATACACTGGGTAAAAAGGGTCCTGCTCCACTGGAAAAATGTAGAGACTGAGCATCTGTTTTGTTAAAATGGCAGAAATGCAGTCCCATAAGGAGCTTTAATTGTTAGTTTAATGATTTTAAATTTAATTCTTGAGAAAATAAGGAGCCAGTAAGAGCTTTACAAAGGGGAAGAAGAGTATTACGTAAGGAAGATAAGACTAGCAGCAGCATTTTGGATGGCTTGGAGAGGATGAAGTCGACTGAGTAATACTAACTAGATGGTTATTGCAATAGTTGAGGTGGGAGATAATAAGAAATTAACCGGGGTTTTTTGTTTGTGGCTTCTGCTTAAGTTTGAATTGTTGTGCAATTGGATCATATATTTTCAAGGGAAAGATAAATGAGTAGAGGAAAGGACATAGGGACACATCAATTGAGAAGATAATTAGCACAAAAAGGGAAATAATATACTTAAGCAATAGACATGTGCAAATGGACCAAAAACAATTAAGACAAATTGTTTGCATCTCCATGGACATAACCTCCCAGTGACGTAGCTTTGTTTAGCTCCGTTTTAGCTTTTCATTTTTGTGGGTTTTGGCCTCGTTTTCAGAGATTCATACGAACTGTCAAAATCATAAAATGTCATTATATTTGCAATTCATATGAATCCAAATGCACAAGTCTATTAAGCAACATGATGCGATCCAGCCATAAATGTTAATATGAGCATGGGGGTATTTGTGATATTATTAAAACAATATGTAACATCATAAGTGATGACCAAATTGCTAGTTATAGGTCAAATGAAAAAAAAAATCCCAAATCTTTTTCATTTGAAAACATAAACAAGTCTTTTTTTAAATTCACTGGTAATTTTCTGATATACAAAGTGGCAGGTCACCTCTGTGTGGCTTGTCTTTCAGGGTTTAGATTCTCTCCTACAGCTAATGTTTTATTGAACTGTTAATTATGGTGCAGCAAGCCAGCGTTGGTTTGAGCCTGAATCAGCTCTGGCTTGTAAAGTGAGCACTAGTTGTGAGGCTTAACTGAGAGGGCACCAACACCTCCTCTCAGTCATGATTATGCATTTTGCAAACATTTGCATAGACTATTCTATTGTGAGTAGGTCTGGCATGGGTTGCTGAGCAGACCCTGGGCTTGGTCCTCAGATCACCCACCCTTACCGAGTGTTTAATGTCACTGATGTCTATTAAGGTCAGACCCTGTTTGCTTTGAATGCCAGACAGCTTCATAAATGGCCTTTTCACATTTAATATTAATGCATGCCATGATGCTTAGGAATGAACAAAATATTTTATGTAAAGTGCATTCCCTTTTTCCCTGGCCATAACTTAATTATGTGAGTCCAGTTTGTTAAATTACTTGGACATGAAGCTATTTATGTCCTTTACAGTAAAAAAAACTTGAGCTTAATCATTCCCATTAAAAAGGATAATAAATACAAATAAAATATAAATCACTAGAAACTAATACTGAACTCATCTGCTTATAATTGCTTTTATTAACATCAAAACACACAAGGAATCTGAAAATATATGATACAATAGAGGTGCAATTGCATTGACAGGTCTATGTACAAATATGTATTTTACTGTATGTGTATATTAATTTAATGAGTGCCTTTTTGGTTTATCACAATTCTTATTTTAATTGCTACTAAAGGCTTTTTCCACTAGAGGGCATAAGAGCCTTTCTGAAGAAAATATACTCTATCTGTAGAGCAATAGCAAAATCGTGACATGGCAGTAGACCCTAATCATATTTCCCTTTTTAGTATTCATAATTCTCACAGATTGAAAACTGAGCCCACTTTACTGTAATTTACATATTTTTTTTTTTACAAAAATATATTTTTTGCTTATGCTATCTTGGGAAATTATTCTGCCTTGCCAAGTCTCACTGCCCTTGATGAACATGAGCACGAATGGTAAAATTTTGTCAAAGGTTTATGAATTTTCAAAATACAGCTTTATTATGTGGAATAAAGAGTCATTTCAAGCATCCCTTAGAACATCAACCCACTTCTAAAGACATCAGACAAACAGAGAAAACAAAGGAGGGGAGAAAAAACTGTTTCAAGGATTAAAATATAATCTCTAAATGTTGAATGGAAATGGAATATAGAAATAATTATAATTGAGTTGCTGTTATTTGGTAATAATATTTGAGTAGTGGGTGTAGGACTCCAATAAAGAAACACACATGGAACAGTTATCCCAATATTTATCCCCAGGACCGTATTTTTTTCAAGTACACATCTCACATGACACATTTTCTCTTTACTTTACGCTTTAAGAACAAAATAAAAAATGGTAATTCTGACAAGAAGAACCAAAAACAGACTGCAGTGCCCTCCTTAATTGGAGACAACCATCTAACATCTGGGAGTTGAACTTAGTTTTCAATTTTGTATAGGGAAGACCTAGCTCTACTTGAAATCATACACAAGGTGAGAAAATAGACCAGAAACTGGTGTGGCAAAAGCACATATAATTTGCAACAATGCACATGCTAACCAGACATACTAACACATATTGAACTTTTCTACACAGGAAATGTATGCAGAAAGAACAAAAAGGATCAAGTAATCTGTGTGATTTTTTTATTTTTTAGAGTTGGTGTCAGTGTCCTATGTTCTTTTTAGTCAACAAGTGGAACCTTTGATGCTCACACTATTATCTGCTGCTAATCATATCTGTAAATATTTATTTACTGACAACTTATGACAAAACTCTTGCAAATACATTAAAACTGAACCGCCCAATAAACACTCCAGGGCTCCCACACAGCCCCACGAGCAAAGAATGCATATTAAAATGCTTTGTAAGTACATTAACACACATCCTTTAGACATTAAAAAAAATCACTTAAGTTGAGTAGAAGATCCAACTCCAGAGCTTTAGAGCACCATCCCTTTTTCTGTCTGGACTTTTGGCTGTATGAAGCAGCAAGTTAGGGCAGAAATGTGCTCCCATTAAAATAAATAAGAGCCCTTTCTTCGTATACGCCCACAGGGGGTCTTACTAAATCTTTTGGAACTCTCACAACCCTCACTGGTGGTCAATATAGCACACCTACGCTCTTGCAAGGAAGAGATGTCCTAACACATCACCTACAACCCAAATGAGCTGGAAGTTTGGAAAAAGTGGGCAAATACATAGGGAGTATTTTGCTAAATTCCCTTTGAAGGACACATCCAGCTATCACATACATTAAAGAATAGAGTATACGTATATGAAACTGTGCTTTATGCAAGTAAAAGAGACGCAATACATACTGACAAGACATGGTCACTTTGATGGTATTTAACAGGTCACCCTCCATGATTTTAAGTGCCACATGTTGACAAAATTCTAAACCTGAAATTCAATAGGAATATTTTTCCACCATTATCACAATGTCTTTTCTCCCTAAGGCCTGCTGTCACAATTCATGAAAAAAAGTAAAAAAAAACTATAGCTCATATTAGGACTACTAGTAAAGTCATAATATCTCTTCATCAATAAACCCTGGTTGTCTACTGCATAGTGGCAGTTGATGTAATTTGAAATGAAACACGCCACATAAATTATAATCACAAATTACGCGGAGCACATCCTAGCCCGAGAACTGTATTATGCATCACTGGCAGTATTTTAGTTTTGTGTTATTACTATTGCTGGTTAATTAAGTTCCAGGTATGTTAATTATTTTTTTTCATCTTTGCATTTATAATGCCTGGTTTGCCAGTAATATGTCAGGCATAACACAGTGCGCTAGTACTTGAATCTATTAACATGAAACAGCCTAACATTGCCTAGATAAGTAGGATAAGGGGATGACATGAGGTTGAGCTATGGGGGTTGTGTGGCATAATACAGGAGAAAGAACCAAAGAAATACAAAACAAAAAGTCAATAAAACGTCTAAGAATCTAGACAAGCACAACTCTTGTATAAATTGAAAATTTAAAAATCTATGACTTTAAATGGTGCTTATTTTATTGGAATATGACTCAAAAATGCTATCTATAGACAGCAACAAAACCTACTAATGTTGTAACAGACAGGCAAACAGGTGCTATCAGATAGTCAAAGGTGTCCACAAAGGCAGGAATTCCAGATTAGGAAACTGTTTAAAATATATACACAACTATTGGAAATTGTGTTTGTCTCGGATATCTATGACTCCTCAATATAGTTAAAAGATTTTCACAAGAGCGTAAGAATTCGTGTATGATTTCCTTTTTTCTTTTACACCACATTATCCATAAAGCATTCTTTGTGTATATATCCGTATATTTGAATCTTCAGGTAATTTGTGTGCTAACACATTTCAGAAGAGGTTTTTCATAAAAAGCTCTCATCATCAGTGGGCTTCTTTGATGAACCGGAAACTCCAGCCACTGTATGCGCTTTAATACACATGATAGGTGAATGTCACCCTGCCTCCCATCTTACGGCATTCCAAGAGAATCGTTTAAGTAGTGTGCATGCTGTAATGGCTCAGCTGAGTTTTCCAGGGGTTTAAATGAGGTCCCCCACATGCATGTGCAGAAAGTAGTTCCATGCCTACTCAAAAATGGTATATGTACCCTAGGTTGAGAAACAGAAAGCAAAAAGTATCCTAGTGTCACTCGCTGCATGATCTGGATCACCAGAGCAGGAATGGATTCCCTTGCAAACACCGCTAACCTGGATGGTCTAAGGGATGACAGAACAACCAAAGCAGCAGTAGAGGCACAGTGGTCAGGAATCCAATGCGCGGTATCAGGGGTGAGACAATAGAGTGCAGGGCAGGTGGCTTCAGGTTCATTAATGGTAAACAGGTATGGGTGGGCGGAGGGAGTAGTAGTCAGCAAACAATGCAGTTGTCAAAAACTGTAGGCAAGCAGATACAAAACAAAAAGGTGCTGGAGATGGGTAAAGGGTAAGAGTGGTTGCAGAGACGCTTCCGCTGGGGCACTGGAATAATGAAGCACTGAAGGGTTTTTGTAGAAAGGCTACATTTGACTTTGCCAAAAAACATCTAAAAAAGCCAGGCCAGTTCTGGAACAGCATTCTTTGGACAGATGAAACTAAGATCAACCTTACCAGAATGATGGGGAAAAAAAAGTATTGAGAAGGCTTGGATCGGCTTATGATCCGAAGCATACGATCTGTAAAGCATAGTGGAGGCAGTGTGATGGCATGGGTCACTACTGTTTAATGATCATGTGACAGAAGCAGCCGGATGGAATCTCAAGTGTGTAGGAATATACTGTCTGCTCAGATTCGGCCTATTTTAGTTAAGTTGATTGGACAGCACTTCACTTTAAAGATGGGCAGTGACCCAAAACATGCTGCAAAAGCAACCCAGGAGTTTTTTAAGGCAAAGAAGTGAAATATTCTGCAATGGCCGAGTCAATCAACTGATCTCAACCCGAGCATTCATTTCACTTGCTGAAGACAAAACATAAGGCAGAAAGACTCACAAAGAAACTGAAGACAGCTGCAGTAAAGGACTGGCAAAGCATCACAAAGGAGAAAAGCCAGCGATTGGTGATGTCCATGCGCTCCAGACTTCAAGCAGTCATTGCTTGCAAAGGATTCTCGACAAAGTATTAAAAATTCATCATTTTATTTATGATTGTGTTTGTCCTATTACATTTGAGCCCCTGAAATAAAGGGACTGTATATGAAAATGGTTGCAATTCCTAAACGTTTCATACAATATTTTTGTTCTACCCCTTAAACTTCAATTGCATCTTGGTTGTTTAATTTCAAATTCATTGTGGTGGCATACAGAGCCAAAACTATGAAAAAATGTGTCAGTGTCCAAATATTTCTGGAGCTGTAGATAGGCAGATAGATAGATGATAGTTACATAAACAGTATAATTTCCACACACGTTTTATTATATCCTGTATTAATATTTACAAATGAAGACATAGTCCAGTCATATTGTTATGTAAAAATGCATAATGATGTGCATTTTACTGCTTCTCTAGTAATTAGTGTGAAAATTAGGTGTTTATGTCTCATTTTCCTCCTACATCTGGCTGTATCTACATAAAGCAGGAAGAATATATTCCTCACCAGGAAGAATAAGAGCTGAGCTGACATTGAAATCAAACAGAGTTTGGCATGTATCCCAGCTGAACATTGATATTCACTTAGCATATATATGATTGGCTTCAGCTGCTTCCATACAACAGAGCATGTTAAGGATGTGTACCTAAGTATGCTTCCTGATAACACTTCCTGGTTCCAGTACAGGCAGCCAGAGAAGAAGAGAAATACATAAAATGAAAAAAAAAGTTTAGGGACTAGATTTAGATTTAACAAAGATGTCTTTTTGTGGCATCAGTAATTTGGCTTTCATGTAAAATTCTACTTAGAAAATGTTTAACTATTACACTCCTTGTTTATAAGTACAGATATTCTACAACTGCAGCTGCTTTCTGATGCTATTAATTCTAATTATAGTTTATGAGTGGATATGTACATTTGCTGTACTGTGACTTTTTAGTACTTGTGCGTTTGCCAGAAAACTTTCAAAGCTAAATTTACTTCAATGGTCTCTATTCAATATTTTACGAGGTTAATGATCCAGTAACGACAGCTTGCTCAGATGGAAGGTAATACATTGTTAATTGTGAATTCTCCTTCCCACACAAGGATACTGAAATAAATACCGTGAGCTGCAATTTGTTATAGGCGATAGGAGGAAACATTTATTTTAACGCTTCGAACTGTATTCTAATTTGCGTTGGAAGCACACAGAAATATATATTGGAAAAATCCACATCAACATGCAATTTTTATGACAGATATTTTTTCAATACAGTTTTTCTCAAATGTTTTTGACCTAATTCTACTTGTAGGACTTCTTACACCGTATTTGCAAGTTGGTTCAAAAGCAACAGGCAATTAACATATATTCCACAAATAAACAACTGCATATAATTCTCTTTTGTAAACTTGTGAGCAGGAACCTCTTTGCTTAGTGTATCAGTTTGTCTTAGTCTGTCAATTCTAGTTTTTTTTTATACCCTATACCTTCTTGTAATAAAAGTCCCCTTTCAAATAATGCCCAGGATGTTTTATACACTGTTTTATGCTCTGTGGTGAAATATTTGTAATAATATGAGCATATTTCATTCTCCATAATGTAAAATCAAAGCTAAGCTGTGACACATCTTTGAAGAGTTCTTATGAGAGGAGTGAGGAAGATGTACATCTTCCATAAAGTGATCAAAGACACTACAGCAAAATTTCACATATTGCACCTGCTCTCACCCTTACATCTCCTCTTTCCTTACTAAAAAGCAATGCTTGACTTTCATCTAAGCAAATGCTGAATCAGATGTCCTGGACTAAGTTGTTTATATAAGTATCTTGTTATTAGAAGCATAGAAACCTAGAGTTTAATGGCAGCTAACAACCATTTGACCTGCTTAATCTGCCCATTTATCGTGCTGTAAAGATTCAAACCTTAATCAGTCCTTAGTCTTGTCTTAGGTTTAGGATTGCTATAGGCCTATCCCTTGCAAATGGCCTTCATTTGCCTCTACCACTGGGGGTCTTTTACATTTATCTATCATCTTGTAACTTCCTTACATTACATCTAAACATTGGACCCTCTAGTTTTAGACTATGACCTTTTGTTCTAACAATTCTCCTCCTTTGAAATAAAACCCCCTCCTGTTCCTTGTTGTATTCCTTTCAAGTATTTACATGTTTCTATCACATTTCCCCTCTCTCTTATTTGCTCCAAGCTATACATATTGAGATCCCTTGGCCTTTTCCGATACATTTTTATCCTGCAAATCATTTATCATTTTAGTAGCACTTTTCTGCACTATCTCTAGAATGTCAATATCCTGCTGGGGATGGGGGGTCTCCAGAACTGTAGATAATACTCTTAGTCAGCTTATATGAATAAAACCAAAGCAAATGGTTTATACAAAATATTCCCATTAACTTGTTGACATTTCATATGGACAGGCGTCCTAAAAAAGTGACAGCATCAAACAAAATTGTGTTACTAATATTAGGATTGTTTAAAGCCCAAAATATAATATGGTAATTGCAAATAAAAAAATCATAAATCCATTATTCAGACGTTTACAAATCCTATGTTGGTTGCAGACTAAATACAAATCCTGTTGTCTATAGCATGATCTATAATTGGCAGCACTTTGGTATATGATTGATATCACAACAGGAATTACATACTGAATTTTTTATTCTTAAATTCAAGCTATTGCAGTAGGGTATAGAACTCCCTGCGGTGAGCTGGAGCTGACTTTGAAGGAGTCTTTTTTTCTAAAACTAGTGGAAATAGACATTCTAGGTTTTTAAATTCAGAGCACTATAAGGACAAAATATGTGCTCAGGGCAGTGCAGAAGCACTACAGGTGTTTACCCCATACACAATCAAGACAATCCTGTAGCTAAAATAAAAGGGGACTTGGACCATACAGCCCACTAAGAGAAAAAATATTTTTTCTTTTACAGCCAATTGGTATGTTTGTACATAACATAATGACCTAGAAGATTTTATAAATCATAAGGAACATGTTTTAGGACAAAGTTATAGTATTTAACTCTAATTCCACTGAAAAACACTTCTTTTATGGATATTTTTTTATAGAATCAAACACTTTGGACAGTGAAAACATATGTCTAAGCAAAATTGGTTATAGTCTGTGCATATTGAGCAATGAACAAAAATGACACACTGAAAGTAGTGAGTGTACTATATCATTTGAGCCTTGGATGTTGACACAAGATTGTGGTATATGCCAGCAAAGAGAAGTGCCACAGATTAGACCTGGAATGATGACACGGGACACAGAATGCAGAATGCAGATGAGGAATGAATACATTTAGCTTGTGCATCCCAGGGAATTTCCAAAAGTAAAAAGAAATATAGAAACATAGAAACATAGAAAGTGACGGCAGATAAGAGCCAGAAGGCCCATCCAGTCTGCCCAACCTCTGAGTACTCTCCTTTAGTACTTGTCCTTATCCTATATCTAGCTTGGCATTATGCCTATCCCATGCTTGCTTAAATGACTTTACTGTATTAACATCTACCACTTCCACTGGGAGGCTATTCCATGCGTCCACTACCCTTTCCGTAAAGTAATATTTTCTGATGTTACCATTAAACCTTTGCCCCTCTAGTTTATTTAGATTACCAGAGTGATGGGAGTAGCCAACAAAGGAAAAGGGAATAATATAGCAATACAATAATAGCAAAATAATCATATGAAAGGGTTTTTTTCCTAGCATAAAATAAGCCTTAACATATAATGCTGGTTTCTGCTTATGTAGGCCATATTCCATGTACTGCAGTTTAAAGGTCTGTATACAGGGAAGGAAACAAATATTTGATCCCCTGCTGATTTTGTACATTTAGCCTTGAGTAGGTCTACAATCTTGTCCTTGACATCCTTGGACAGCTCTTTGGTCTTGGCCATGGTGGAGAGTTTGGAATCTGAATGATTGATTGCTTTTGTGGACAGGTGTCTTTTATACAGGTAACAAGCTGAGATTAGGAGCACTCCCTTTAAAATAGTGCTCCTTATCTCAGCTTGTTACCTGTATAAAAGACACCTGGGAGCCATAAATGTTGCTGATTCATAGGGGATCAAATACTTATTTTACTCAGTAAAATGCAAATCAATTTATAATTTATTTGAAATGCCTTATTCTGGATTTTTTGTTGTTAATCTGTCTCTCACTGTTCAAATAAACCTACCATTAAAATTATAGACTGATCATGTCTTTTCACTGTATCTGCTTTAAACTGTTGAATTTTACTGTAGGCCTGCCAGATCTTTCTGAATTTTACAAAAATGTATTGACTTTGCTAGACTTCATCAATATTTATGCACTCTTACTATATTTTTTAATTAACTGCTATCAACAGCAAAGTTCTCCCAAGCATGGGAACCATCAGCTTATGCATCCATAACCATTCAAGGTTAGACTCTACTTCATGTGACACTTTATTTTCTAAAAGTCTTGAAGATAATAGAAAAGGGCCTTCCCCCCACTGTTACCACAAAGTTGGAAGAATAGCATTGTCCAAAATGTCTTGGTATGCTGAAGAAGACATTTTGAGACTTATAGAGTGCAGGAAGCACAATCACATGAACAGCAGCTAAGTAAAGTCATCTTGTGGTGACCCTGCAAGGTGGGATGTAACTATAAAAGGTTTCTGGTTCAAATCCAGGCACCCTCCCTCTAAGGATGTCACAAAAAGCTCCCTAAATATATATCTTAGTAGCCACTAAGACAAAAGCATGACATGAAACAGAGTCCTTAAATCTCCATATTTACTCAGTGATGTTGCATGTTATGTTGTAAACAACATCATGGCTACAGTCCTCCGAGCTCCAGGAGGCTTTATTTAAAAAAAAACAATGGACAGGGTGGTATGCGTTTTCCATTAAAGGAAGGAACAATCATGCATATCCTAAAAATTGTAATTTAAAAATGGCTTCTCCAATGGTATGCACCTTAATGGAGGACTTACATTTACACAAATGTTTACAAAGAAAATATAAGTAGATGTAAGTAGTGTACGAAACTATGAAATACATAAATAAAATTGTTTAAAGTCTTCTAAAAAACAAATCTGGGGAGCTATTTGTTTTCTTGGGACTTTTTTATTTTATTGAATGACAATTTTGCTTGACTGGTTGAACATAAGGAAAGTACTGAAATTTGCAATTTGCCTGAAATGACTATTTTGTTTGCCAATTATGAACACTCGTTCCTTTCTGAACAGATGTTTCTATTTGCAGCATATGCGTTTATGTGTGAAAAATGTTTATATATTCACTGCAAAATTGGTACAAGATACTTAGACACAATTTTCAGCTTTTTATGTTACGTTTTAGGTTACTTGTGTATCAGAAATCGCATACATCTCTGTGTCACATTTTCGCCAACATCCAAAAGAAGTATACATAGGATAAGAACAGTGAAATGTTTCTGAACAATAAGTGTTTCTTCATGTTAAAATCAATGAATGTACATTTTAAACACATAATGAAATATTTGCAAAGAACACATATCGATGAAACAACTAACACAACTGTTTTTCTTTTATTACTGCAAATCCAGAACATTTCAACATATTTTATGACTGATCATAGGAACCATCCCAGATCATTGGACCCTGCTCCAAAGCTTACACTTTAGAGGCTAACTGTATATTGTACCTGGTAGTATGGAACTCGTGTAACCAGCCTGTGATACAGGCTACTTGGACATCACTGTCTAATATAAGATGTTTCATCTTTTGTTTCCCAATGTCATTTGTGACAAAGCAGGTTTTGCACGTGCACATTGTGCTCAGGTATAGGGTCTCTGGTAGATGGGGCTTGATGTGCTGTCACAAAGTCAAATAATGTGGACAGAGCACAAAGTCTTATAACTACAACCACTAATTATATCAGCAATGTTTTCTGTCCTGCAGACATAGGCAATAATGTTGGCATATATGGTTCAGCAGAGATAGTTTCACTTCTGTTATCACAAGCATTGATTTCACAAAATCTGCCTGTAGTAGATCACTGAGAAAGCAAGATTGCTGTTCAAGCCAATAAATGGCAGGATATTACTACAGAGGTTCCAAGTCTCCTGTAAATTCCCTTTTGGGGAAGTACTTCAAAAGGCCAGAATATTGCAGATTGATCCACAGGAAAAGGGAAGTGTTTCTGCATCTCTCTTTCTCCTCGAATCTGTCTGCATGATTCTGGCCTCTCTGAGTTCTACCGCAAAAGGGCGGAGCCACAGAGAGCACGCGTAAGAATGATAGTGTGAGAGAGTGAGTGTTTCTGGCTTCTGTGGGCTCCGCCCTCCAGATCCCTTTCATTTCTCCCTGAAGCTCACTTTCCAAACTTGGGACTTCCATTACTAGGCTGTAGATATTATTTACAATATTTAAGGTATATCTAAATGGAGATCTGTCGCTTTTCCGAAATCCTGAATGTTTAAATACGTTAGCTAAATCTAGATGATGGTGTGTACATTTTAAAATACATAAGGTGTATGTTGTTTATTGTTTATACCAATAAAAACAGAAAAACCATACATCTTTCCCACTTTTTAAGTATCTCTACCACTTAACATGGGACTTAACTGCTTAGAAATTTACAGACTGTTGTTTATGGTTAGTTACTTACTGACTCATGTGAAAAAAGGTACATTTTTATTATAGCTAATCGGTAATGAGCTGAGATGGTAATTAAAATACCACATATGTGGCGATATCTCAATTAATTCTGTGTGTTTGTAGGGAACTTTATTTGTGGTTGAATCATTTTTAGAATCCTGACTTCATGCCCCTGTGTTTGCTTTCATAACCGTTATAAAATGACTAAACCACCTAGTGTGACAATAACTTTGTCTTTACTCCAAGAGATAATAATGTTTTCTCAATTTTATTACAGTCTCTTGAGAATGTGAGTGATTTGCATATTTTCTAACACTTAATTAACGATGTCACCTTCCCAGTGCCTTGAAAACAGTCTGCAGTTTTTTTTCCCTCTCTTCCCTCGGCAGGACTCCAGCAATTACCTCCTACATTTTCTGCTGCCGTTCTTTTTATTACTTTAATGACAAATAATTGGACAGATTCTAAGTAATGAGGGTGAGAGCCAAAGGACTGTTGCATAGGAGACAGCTCGGCTGCTTGTTACAAGACACTTTTAGTGGTCTCTAAATCAGACAGACAAGCAGAGTAATGATCATCTTGGTATAATGAGGCACAATTAAGAACTACTGCTGCAAATGACAGTGCAAACTGCAGTTCATTGAACAATAACCTTCAGGTTTTTTTTTTCTTCTTTTAGATCGAAGCTAACTTTGCTAAAGCTATAAAAATGATTATCATATCACTATCTGAAATCTGAAAATGGTGCCCTGGTTGTTAATTCATTTAGCGTGATGATCACAATAATTCTTGTAATTAAATTCAGCCAGTGTATTAAATATTTATAATAATGTATGTGTTTAATACAATTTGCATTTCATGACGTGCAAAATGGTAAATAGGAAGTCTGACCTGCATGAATAACGGGGTTTATGTTTGTGGTAAATACATTATTTGTATGCACTACAATAACCAAATTAACACATTCAATTAAAATACCATAGAGAAAGAAGTGAGACAAAACTAATGTATATAATATCTTTAAAAATGCAATTCTTTTGCAGGTTCAGGGGACTTTACATTTTGGGAATAGCATGCCCTTACCTGAAACTACACATACTCCTGAACAACCAGCAGCCATTTCCAATATGCTACCATCAGGCAAAAATTTTTTTTGGCAAAGGCTTTTTTCTTTTGCAACTTGCTTTTTTACACCTGTACTTCATTGGTTGATGGCAGACGAGCCTCTGCTGGCGACCAATAGGGTCGCTGGTAAGGACTTTTAAAATCCTTTCCCAGCAACTTGGCCTGCAGAGACCACTGGTCTCCCTGCTACAACAGTTAAACGTCCGTACGAACGACCACTAAAGTCGCACGTACAGACCTTTAACTGTTATAGCAGGGAGACCAGTGGTCTCTGCCAGCCAAGTTAACCCCTGATGGCAAATATTCAGAACTCCTACAAAAGAAAGAGATCAGGGGGAAAAGTGGGACAGAAGGTTTTAGGTTCAAAAGGGGTGGTACTTTTGCATAAATTAATAGAAAATCCTACATTTCAATCATAAAAATTGTGCTGCTATTACTAATGCTAACTTATGCTTAGTATTCAGTGTTATCTACAATGCATGCGTTATTTAAAGGTTAAACATGTTCAGGAAAATCAATTACTGTATCTTAATTCTGAACAAAACTTTAAAATGGAATACTGTATTATATACTCACTGGTCACTTTATTAGGTACACCTGTTGAATTGCTTGTTAACACAAATAGCTAGTCAGCCTATCACATGGCAGCAACTCAATGCATTTAGGCATGTAGATGTGGTCAAGACAACTTGGTGAAATTCAAACCGAGCATCAGGATGGGCATTTAAGTGACTTTGAACGTGGCATGGTTGTTGGTGCCAGACGGGCTGGTCTGAGTATTTCAGAAACTGCTGATCTACTGGGATTTTCTTGCACAACCATCTCTAGGGTTTACAGAGAATGGTCCGAAAAAGAGAAAATATCCAGTGAGCGGCAGTTATGTGGACGAAAATGCCTTGTTGATGTCACAGGTCAGAGGAGAATGGGCAGTCTGGTTCGAGATGACAGAAAGGCAACAGTAACTCAAATAGACGCTCTTAACAACCAAGGTATGCAGAATATGATCTCTCAACCTGAAAGCATGGATCTATCCTGCCTTGTATCAATGGATCAGGCTGATGGTGGTGGTGTAATTGTGTGGGGGACATTTTCTTGGTACACTTTGGGCCCCTTTGTACCAATTGAGCATCGTTTAAATGTGACAGCCTACCTGAGTACTGTTGCTGATGTCCATCCCTTTATGACCACAGTGTACCCTTCTTCTGATGGCTACTTCCAGCAGGATAATGCACTACATGTGCAATGAGTTCACTGCACTCCAATAGCCTCCACAGTCACCAGATCTCAATCTGATAGAGCACCTCTGCGATGTGATGGAATGGGAGATTTGCATCATGCCGACAAATCTGCAGCAAATGTGTGATGCCATCATGTCCATATGGACCAAAATCTCTGAGGAATGTTTCCAGCACCTTGTGGAAAGTATGCCACAAAGAATGAAGGCAAAAGGGGGTCCAACCCGGTATACCTAATAAAGTCCAACCCGGTATACCTAATAAAGTGGCCAGTGAGTGTATAATTCTAATAATACCCTTGTTATTATGGATGCAGAAAAAATATTGCATGCCATTGCATGTTAGTTTTCTATTATTCAAGACACAATTGTTTTTGACATTCATAGATTCACTTTGACATAAACTAGCATGTCACAGTTAATCGAATAAAGATAAAATGTAGTTCAGCAAAAGACTGGTCAATTGCAGGTTTCTCGTAATTATTACAGACTATTTCACGTTGTTTCCTTCAATCGATGCGTTCCTCATAGCTCTCTTTTTTGAAGTTCCCAATTCTTAGTGTTCGGAGGAAGACTTTTTTTTTTTATAGACCCTGGGACTTGCACTCAGTTCAAAGAGCACTATAAGCCATCACAGGGTTACTCTCAAAGCCTGACACTCTGTGTTTGATGTATGGTGACTTAAAAAGCCATTGCTAACAAAGAATGTGTTTGCTACTGGCCTGTTGAATAAGCCTTTTATCAGCTTATCTGTATGCACCCAGCACCTGCTAACAGCTCAGAGGAGAGAACATACTGTATCCTCATGGACTTGTTATTGATTTAATTCCCCTCTCTAATTTCATATTGTCTTGGTGTCCTGTTGCAGTAGCATTTCTTCTGCCATATATTATGAACTGATCTGCAGCAAAAGTATAAAGCAAACAAAGGTCTGTATTTGAAATAATAATGTGTTTTTTCCTGCACAGCATACACAGTAGATCTTAAGCACATTCTGCCTGCAAGAATATTACATACTCCTGAGACAGTTATAGCTATTTGTTTTATTTCACTTATTATATTTTCCATAGTTTTGCGGGTTTCGGCGTTTGAGTTGTATTTTGTTTTTGTAATGAACTTGTCAATACCTTGATGTTTTTAGCATAGGGTTTATTATTGCTGAACTATCATTGTTATTGTATTTATAGAGCATCAAGGACCTGTTGTTGCCATAAAATCATATAAAAATCATTATACACTCCACTGTACATTTTCACTTTTTACATTTTTTACAAAATAAAACATTCCTTAAAACTAGGCTCTTAAAAATGAAAGGGCAGTAAAGCTAAACATTGCTTCACTTGCCTTAATTCATTAGATGAGAATTTGAGAATAAAAGTTACACAGTGCTTAGTATGTTTAATACAAATAATAATGGTGCCGTATTAACCTTGTGGACCCCCAAAGTTCATCTATACGTTGTACAGCCAACACACTGTATTTGCAGCATGCTCAGACTGTTTGGTAGGCCTCATATTATACATTTGTATTATTTGAGCCTGAGACTAGCTTAGCGCACCGACATTTTTTCATTTCCCTGTTTGCACATATTTGAGGTTGTTGGCTCCTCATCAGTCTGGTTGCAGCTTGCTGTCCAGGGGTTAATAGGGAGGAGGTTTAATTGCACCTCCCCCAACACATTAATAAGGTTTTGGTAGCAGTATAAACTGCTTTGTGTGCCCACTAAGTAAGAGGTGAGAGTAGGTTCTCACCCTATTGAGAGTGTGCCTTGACGTGGCGGGTGAGCTTAATTATGCTTTGGCCAATTCATATAACCAAAACCTCTCATTTATATTATGCTTATATATTTGTTGCCAACTTTATTAGGGTGAGAATCGCAGACAGTTTTTGTTCATGTATGTTGCAGAGTGATGAAGGTGCAGGTTTGAGCAGCTGCAGGTTCAGAACCTACCAAAGTTTAGTCAATCGTGTTTGAAGTACTGTCTAGTGCCTGGCTCCATGATATGAATCCATATACCAGCACTTGGCAGCATCAGGTGCCCCACCCCCCAAATTACACAATCATTGTATGTTTACACATTTTTATTTATAAACACATTTCATTTACCTTGCTGTTTTATCTAAACATTATTGTGCATTTTAGGAACTTTGTGATACAGCCACACTCACCAAGCATTCTGAGCTTTTAGAAAGAAGTGACAGGAGGATTTGGGATCCAATAGTGCAATCAACTGGTAGGAAATACACAACTGCCGTGCACCACCCTTATTCAGGGCCCCTACACAGCTGCCTGGGGCACCTGGTGGCAAGACTGGTCCTGCAGGTGGAGCGAAGGCTGCATATATCTCTACTTCCATCAAAGCCTCAGTGTGTCCCTGGTGGCTGTTGAGAAAGCTCAAGGGACAGCTGCCATGGTCTACTCCTAGGTGGGTTGGTCATCAATTGAAAGGCAATGGTTCTGTGTTCAGTTTCCTTACGGGCTGGGTCCCGAGGGAGCTTTAGGTTTATGGCAGTCGGTCCACTTCCTGGTGTAGTTTATGGCGTGTGGGTCAGGTTAGTTAGTGTTAGCTTAGTGTTAATGTCAGCTAGAGTGAATTTTAAACCAGTGCTATCATTTTATACAGTTTCTATATGGTCTTGTCACAGCGTTTTTTTGTGAATCTTAACAAAGTGCACTGTGGCATTCACAATCAAATGCCTCTGTCTTTTATTTAAGTAAATTGCAGGATCCAATCAGCAGTGCACAGTCATGCTCAGAACAAAAGTACAAACATCAATCATAATGTAATATGTGTTTAAACCAATTTATTGCAACAAGGGAATAACAGAAGGTACAGACGGTAAAAACAATAAGGAATAAAAACTGTTTTGTCCCATTGCTGCAGAAATTTGTTGAACAAGTAAGCTGAATAGAGATCCAGATCTTTTCCTTTTTGTATACTGTAACCTCTGCTAGCCCCAGGAAATCAACAATAAAAAACCCCAAGTTTTGTTAGATAGCCCAAATTCTTCAGGAGATCCTCTCCTTAAACATATGGTACTCCATACCTCCATCTCAGATTTTAATGTCACTTCCGCTTAGCATGTGTTCATGGAAACCACAACTGAGGAGTAAATGACATTTGGTACTGCTCTCGATGTTTCTATGGTAACAGCTTGCCAATTTTTCCCCTTAATACAATGAAAGCATGCCAGTTTTGCTTACATTAAATTAAAATAAAGGTTCATTGGGATTATTTAAAAGAATATGAAGCAATATCAAACTTTAAATATTGATAAAAAATCCATATTAAAAAAGGAGAACATAACAAAAATAAATAAATAAATCTAACATTTTGAGATGGAACACAGCTAAAAGCTATTCACATCTGTGTTTAATCCCCCATACATATAGTTTTAAGGCAGTGTACCCATTCAGCTTCTTTCTGGGACAGTCTTTTAACTTTGGCGCCATCTCTAACTAGGTAATATTATATAAATCACCACACATAATTCTTTATATTATGTCTGGTGACACTGAATCCCTACTTATTGAGCACTGCATGCACACTAAAAGGAGGTATACCACATTTCTAGTGGAACAGTATATAAAATGTCAAATTTGGTAAATAGTACCGGTTTGTGCACAAATTATTGATTTTATAAAAAAAACATTTTGCATTTTCCGCACTAATAAAAACCTATAGGAATGTTGACTTTCATTCATTTTAATGCCAGAAGATTTTTTAAGTTCTCTGCTCTTCTGGAAATTATCTTCAGTTTGTTGCAAACAAAAGAGTTTAAATATTAATCCTCTCGTGTTTTTTTCAATACATTTCTGGAACCTACAGAAGCTGAACTTAATTTTTGTTTATGTTTTTCTTTTTCCCTTTATAGTTTGCACCCTGATGGTTTGTCATTTTAAAGCCTACCAGCACATCAAGCCTTACACTGTTGATCAAGCCCCAACTAGAGTTTCATTCTAGATTCTGACTTTTTATGCACTGGTTGACAGGTCTTATATCCTAAAAAAATGCCTGTAAAATAGATACATTTTGGTAATCATTAATCATTTTGAAGGTGTTTACAAAGTAACAAAACACTTACATATTGTATACAAGCGTACATCAAGTAGGTGTGATGAAATTATTCATCTATTTCAACACACGGTTTAGTGAACTAGCTATATAGATAGAGCAATCACATCAATCCCCAGAAAATCTCAGGGGTCTCATTGTATTGAAAACAATAAACACCATTTATTTTACTGTTTGCCCTTCAGAGACTTAATACACTGGTAAATAAGGAGCCATTGATTTGTGCATGAAAATAAGATTGATCATTTGGAATGCTGCACATGTACAATATATAAAAGTAATAATACATTTAATAAAAGAACATTGATTATATAAAAAAGAATAGAGTAACATTAATTCTGTTCTTCAAAACTACATTTGAGAATGTCTTGAACTTTGTTTTTATTCTTTAAAATGCACAAACATGTTTTACGGTAGTTGAGCATATGATAATTAATAGATTTTATTACATAATTCACAGATGGTGGTAAATATAATGAATCTGTAACACATTTCTTTTTCTGATTTCTACATGTACAAACTAGTTGTCTGTATTCCCTTTTGCAGCACCTGCTGTGACAACTACAGTTGCCAAATTGTCACTCGCATGGTGCTGCTGACACTCAACACAAGCTCACCACCTACTCATAGTCTGCCTGCTACCCTAACAATGATCACAGAATGAAAATCAGACAAATGCACCAATAAACATAGCAGAAAAAAAAATAGGAAAACAACCACTGAAAACAACCAAGAAAGCTGACTCCCAACGATAAACACACAATGCAAACATGGTAAACAGACGCTTGAAATGCAGAAAATATACCCTTGCATTTTCCACCTATAGCTTTCTATCTATAGGGCTAAGGCTCTTTCCATGCTGTACAGTTCCATTATATTACACAACTCAGTCATTATCACTTTCTATTGTTTCCCATTTGTGAGGAACCACTAATTCTGTAGGAATTCAAGGTCCTGACCAGACATCTTGGCAAGCACATCAGCCACCACACAGGGTTCCTCATTAATGGTGTCCAAAGCTAGGGAGTATCATTGTATTTAAAAGTAAAGCTCCGTGGCAAGCAGTACAATTATGTTAGGATTAGACAAGACAAGGCTAAGCAACACAGTGATAACGCCCTTGTCACGGAACCCTCTGTGACTTGGGGGGCGCCTGGAGGCTGTATTTTCCATTATAGACGGTGGACCCCTGGATTGCACTACATACTTCCAGCAGGCGACAGTGGACACTAATTGCAGTGCAATATTTGGTTCCCTTGCTTGGATTTATGTGTAAGTCACCCTGTACCTGATTAGGAGTACAGGGTGGCAACAGCGAGAGAGCTAGAGCTCTTTAGATCCCAGTTTCCCTCTTCCTCCTGCCTGTCTACCAATATTATTGGTTCTGATGGCAGGAGGGGAACATAGCAAAGTGTTGGTGTGTCTAAATACTGCTCCTGCGAACCAGAGATTAAGCCAGAGGTCTTGGGCAAAACCTGGAGAGCTTTAACAAAACAATAATAATAATAATGAGCTTAATGTAAAAAAGAAAAATAAATGAGACTCAGTGAATAGTTCCTTTACCTCCTTGGATGTTTTAAATGTATATTGATCTAACCAACACTTATCCACTTATTCTTCAATAATAACAAATTAAAATTTAGCATGGCTTTCATTAATATCAGAATATTAAAATATAAAGGACATAGTCATATTTGCTTATCTATTTTGTAGTTATTTTAAGCAATTTGATCAACTGCATAATCACCCCTTGTGAAGCCAACGTTTATATGTAATTCATAAATGATTATTTTGTATTTTCTAGAAACATACTGCAAAAAGAGGATCTTTATACATTTTAGACTTATAATAGTATGGTGGCCTTTACAAAAGCATTTTTATGAGATGGACAAAAGAAGAACATGAAGATATTTTTTTAAAAATTAAGGCGTTTGCAGTCTTTTCATTGCATTTGAAATGGACGTTGAGTGCTCTTACAAGAGCAGTGAATACAATGGTTGTTTAAGTTATGTCCCAAGCTAGCCCTCTTGTCATTTTAGCAGTTAGCAATAATAAGGATTTATCTAATTGCATTCTCTATATACAAGTACATTGAGTTCTGAGTTCAAGAAAAAAAAAAGTATAGAATTGAGTGATTCTTCAACTTGCATTGTTAAATTGGTATATAAAATGTTCTTTCAATGGAAGGCTTGCATTATTCATCATTTTTATGTTTTGGAAACTTTACCACTTGGTTTCATTGTTATGTGTCAGTTCCTTTTTCATTATAATATCATATTTGAAAATTATATATTTTTAAAACGTATCTTAAATGAAACCTTTCAATTTACTTCCCAGTGTAACATCTTGCAATTAAACATCCGTTTTCCCCTTGAGTGCCTTAAAAATACTGTCACTAAAGGGCATGTTTCAAAGTCATTGTTCTGTACATAGTAATTATCTTGCTTGGTATTTTTTCCAAGTATATACAACCAAAGATAAGTGAATGTAGGAATTGTCTTAGGTTTTTTAAGTTAAAAAGATCAATACAGAAAAAAAGCTAAATATAAGAATTATTAGTTTTTCAATACACTCGCTTTCTAAAGAGAATGTTTTTCACTAATAAGCCTAGTTTCGATTTGACCTATTTACTTAGATGAAAAAAGTTACAGCTATGAAGGTGACCAGGGGCGTAACTAGAAACCTCAGGGCCCCGGTGCGAGAATCTGTTAAGGGCCCCCCCAACCCCCAACCCATCTATCCCTTTCTCACTATCTCCCCTCTCCCTCCCTACCCCCTTCTCACGATCTACCCTCTCCCTCCCTATGCCCTCTTCTCAAGATCTACCCTCTCCCTCCCTACCCCCCTTCTCAAGATCTACCCTCTCCCTCCCTACCCCCTTCTCAAGATCTACCCTCTCCCTCCCTACCCCCTTCTCAAGATCTACCCTCTCCCTCCCTACCCCCCTCAAGATCTACCCTCTCCCTCCTTACCCCCCCTTCTCACGATCTACCCACTCCCTCCCTACCCCCTCTTTGTAGGTCACTTACCGTCAACTCCTGTGTTGGGAGCGTGAGGCGTTTGTCTCGGGTGCCGGGGCTTCTCTGCTGAGCGCCGGCATATGAAGTCATATGCTGGCGTTCAGCGTGAAGCGCCGGCACCCGAGACAAACGCCTCACGCTCCCAACACTGCACTCTGGACAGCGCGGCGACGGCGGCAGCGGCGACGGCGGCGGCAGCGGCGACGGCGGCAGCGACGGGGAGCAGAGGCGAGCAGAGGCATCCTGAAAAAACTCCAGGGCCCGGTCGCAGTCGCGACCCCTGCGACCCCGGTAGTTCCGCCACTGAAGGTGACATATTTTTCTGTACTACCTTAAATATGAAAAAATTAATTAGCACTTGTGGGACTAACGTGAGCCCAGTGCCTGGCGAGTCAGGAGAGCAAGCTGGAGCAAAATGCCTTCTTCATTGCATCGTTCCAAGGGATTTCCATATTGTCTAGCAAGTTTGGCTTGGCTCGTGTGCATCAGACAATAATATGAAAGATATGCTAAAATCCAAAAAGGAAATAAGTAATAAGTAATAATAAATATATTACTTAATACGTTACTAGATGTTTGGTGGTCAACATATCACGCAAAGAGATGAATGTTTGGCACACATACATAGGTTTCATCGGTTAAAATACACATTTTATTCCTTTTCCACAGTTCCCCTTTTAACAATTTTAACAATATGAATAAAAATCTATTACATACTAAGGATAACCTTACCAGGGGACTTTCTAGCATTCTGGGAGTGAATCAAACACCACTGCAGCCTGTCACCCGGAGACCGAACACTGCCCTAGATGGGTTGTAAAGTATGGTAGTGTCTAAAATGCTCGCAATGTTAACACAGGAGCCACCTCTTACAGAAGTTGTATACAATGAAGTAGGTGTCACAGTATTTACTGAGTGTGATGTCTGCCAAATGCCTCACTTTACGTTGCTCTATTACGGGGCTGCTTTGCTGGACTTGCCACACTGGCTGAACGGGCCTAGCGCTCCGCTACATATAATTATTATATTGTGATATAATATCTTTTAACACCAAAACTCACACAATAAACAAAATAATGGAGTCCAGTATACATTTTGGGACGTGTACTGTACATCAAATAGGCTTAGAACATTTTAGACTTCATTTTATGCACTTTATTTGTCATTGGCTTTTGTTAAAGTAGCAAGTCAAGTTTCTACACACAAAATACTGAGATTGGTAGCATTTCATTAAATAAATCTAATTGCAAATAGGTAGATATATTGATAATAGGTGACAATAGGTGAATATACGAGTGGAAATCATGCCATTCATCACCAATAAAAATAAATACGGATGAACACTCGTTTTCTTTAAAACCACTCAGTATCATTTATTTAAATAAGTTCAATTTATAGAGTTTGAAATCAGTATAATCAAAATCTCCATTTGATATGTGCTGTTATTATATCATCAGACCTGGGTTATAGTGTACTTCAGTATTCCATTAGCATTGTGCCACTCACCTTCTTAAATGCATAAGCTGTTAAATAAAATGTACGTGTCAGCTTGTAAAATGATTCACTCTCACGTATGATATTTAGTGGTTAACGTAATAGAGGAGAATGATTTATAATTCAAGATTTATAATAGACTATTGAGGACAACTTATCTAAAAAAGAAAGCATTGAGCTTTTGCTTTGCACTGTTGAATTTTTACATGAACAATATCAGGAGTACTGAATAAATGCATGATATGCACATGCCTATATTACATTTTCATTTATAAACCTTGCAGCTGAACCATAAATTAAAGTATAATGAGTCTTTCTGAAACAAGAAGAAGAAAATAAAATAAAATTTGGAAAATGAAATGCAAATACAGCTTCTCTACTGATTTACCTCAACACTTTATTGCTGGAAATTTAAAAATCAAATCATGGTTGTGTTTAACCATATGAGGACCAGGAATGTGAGGGGCTTGCAGACTGACATCTCACCTTGTTAAAAGAAACAAACATACACTCTCTAAACAAGAATCATCAAACGCATAGACAAAATCATATATTTATATAGCCTGGTGTATTCATTTATGAATGTGTGACCTGTCTTTTGGTTAATGTTGGAACATGTCAGGGATACCTTAAAGTCATTTCACCAGAGGGTAAAGTGTATATTCCCAAATTATTGAGTTTGAGCTCCCAAGTTTAAAAGTGTTAAGCTTTTCAAAGTTTGTCAACCTAGTAACACCTAGGAAAACAACCACCGCAAACAACCTGGGTGCTGTGAGTTTCCTCAAAGTTGGGCTGCTGAGATGGGCCCCTATTGAAGTCAACATAGTCTAAATCCTACATCAATACATGATATTTTTCATGTATTTTTTTTTTTATGTGATCAGGGCCCTGGCACTTTAATGACATAAGCGTGGCCAATAGCTCAATATTACAGGCTGCACGTGTTGTTTTTATGCTCACGTAGCATGTGTCCGGGCATTTTCTAGCCATTGACCACAGACTGCAGCACTCGATCTGCCGCTGGACAGTGAAAAAGAGTGCAGCGTATTAAAAAATAGATTTTTTATTGCTAATAAGTGCCATCCAGCCATGGACCAAGTTCTTATATTAAAAGGGGCTCTCAAAAATAAATATTCTATCTGTACCTTATAGCAGTAGATTCTAAAGTGTGCAAGGACATGTTGATATACTCCTGTGCATCAGTTAAGAGGTTTCATACTTCACTTGAATGAAAGTCTATTCTAATTACATGTTGCTAGGGGGGTTGGGTATTTTAACTATCTAGCCACCTGGTACCCAAGGTGTTCATTAGATCATATTCCTTCATACAGGTGTATGTCGGGGGGGGGTAAAGACATGGGTTCCATGTCCCTCCAAAGGATTTACTTTAACCTCACCATGCCTATAAGGATTTTTAATTTGCTTTCAACTCCACATCCCATTAGACATTGTACAACTGCCTACATGCTTACTCAAGTTTTTTAACTCCACTGCACGTGGAATGGAGTAAGTGGGTGGGCATTTGACAGCTTCTCGTGGGAAGATAAGAGATCCAAAAAGCCCCGTTTATTTTGGTTATTATTTTAATAGAGGCGAATTCTATCCACTGCTCCGTTTATATATCTTTAAAAACATTAATAAATATCCATTTGTTTTCCGTCCATATTGTAAAAAACACAATTTATTATTATTATCTTTTATTTATATAGCACCAACAATTCATGCAGCGCTTAATACAATACATATATTCAAGGGGTATGACAAGACAAGAATTGACAGACTAAAACAAACCGATAAATTAGGTGGAGAAATCCCTGCTTGCAAGCTTACAATCTAGAGGATTCTTCGCCTGTTTTTTTAGAAATGTCCTTTACCCCAAGGTTTTGCTCCTCTTAAAAAATATAACAATGCACCCTTTCAAGTATGGCAATTGTATTGGTGTACTTGTTGCAACAGCTGAGCCCTTTGTTGTTGCACATATTTTCCAGATTTATTAAGATATTGAGTCTTCATTTGTTACTTATCTTTGCCAGAAAGCATTTTGGTCCTTGAATGAGTTTTCCAATTATCTTTAATGATTTTTACAGCTTTTGAAAATGCTTTCAAAGCTATGACTTAAAACATGGATTAAATATTTTTTGTATTCATTGTTTTTAATAGGGTTCTATTAGTTCAAATGTATCTACATTTTTAACTTTATAAATGCCTGCACAGTTCTTTTATGCAGAGAGGAAAATTCTGAAATCTCTAAGGTTGAATAATCTCTAAGGTGAGGTTCTGCTTTCTGTGTCTCTTTAATGCTTATGCAGCTGTTATGTTTCTCCATACTTTACTGGTTTCTAAGCGCACCTCTATAGTGTTACAGATTTGCATAGCGTTTGGACAGGGCACTTGCTGGACCTAGACACTTATATGATAACACTGCCCTGTCTCAAGAGTATAAAAAGATTGGTTGCTCGCTTATTAATTTTAAGCTCTCCTGGTACTTCTCACTGCATATGTGTGTCCAGCCATTCTGTACTCTCGGTCATGGGTTTCGGCTGACGCTGACATGGGCTTTGCCCACATTGTTAAACTAACGGAAGCTATGTAAATTATTTAGATATCTTCTAACCAATAAATCACATGTAATTGCATGAACATGAGTCTAGTGTTATGTTACTTTGAGATCCAAAATAGTTTGCTGATGTAAGTCATTTTCCTGTCGACTTATGGTTGATATCCAGACAAAAAAGTCAAAGTCCAGTAACCCAAAACAGAAGAATCAGGAGAGGTAAGATGGAGAAAATAACCAAACAATCAAGCAATGAATTGGTGTCTGGTAAAGGCTTAAGTAGGGAAGTAACAAGCCTGATAGCTTGCAGGTGGGAGCACAGATGGAACATATTATCACATACGGTAGAGCCAGGTAGAGGGACTGAACACTCTATTAAAGTTTCCCCTGGTGTTAGAGGAGAATGCTACAGATGTTCTTCAACCTTGAGGTTCCAGGTTTTAATCTTTTGAGATCTTTATAGATTTTGTAAGTTTTATGAAGAATTGCAGAAGGCGCAGGTAAAGCTGAGTACCCTCAGTAACAAACACACTAGCCCGCACACTTACGCTAACACATACATACTCACTCTAACACACACTCAAACCTCTTCTTGTAGCTGCTCATAGACTGTGTCAGTGGTCGATGTATTACACCTCACACCTTTATCCAGAACCTTTTGTTATAGCTGCTCACGCACTGTACACCCCAACGTAACCTCTCAACTTTTGTGCTCATGCTTCTACAAGTGGTCTGTCCAAGCCCAGTCTTGGACTGGCCAATGGAACAATAGCTTTTCTGCTGCTGAGTCATCTGTACAAGCTGCCCAACCTGGTTAAAGGAACAACCTACAGACAGTGGTTTGGTGTGGACAGTTTTTGGTTGTTTTCATTTTGTGCTAGATACAACAAAGAACACAAAATACTAAAAGTTATACGTTTGTTAGTGGTCTCTGACAGAAGAAGACAGCTCTTCAAATCATGGTCACTAACTAGAAAATACATCACTTGTTTTTTCTGTTAACTATAAAACTGATATCTCTATCTATAAATTATCTCTTGTAGAAGCTGAACTCTTAATTTGAAATATCGCTGTTTCTTTAACATTTTGCCCAGGAGCAGAAGCTATACTGTCAGTTTTCTACTTGACACGGAAAGCCAGGGAGATGTGAATTCATAAAGTGTGTCTAATGTAAGTAAGTCAGGAAATCAGCAAATAAACTGGATGCATATTTACACAGCAATCACCCAACTGTTCTCTTCCATTGAGAGGTGTAAATATGTAGTGTTATTTCCCAGCAGAAGTGGATATCTGACTGTACTCGGCAGCTCTTTACCATGTTTAACTAATCACAGAATCACATTACACATTCAATCATCTGTGGTGTATAATTAATCAATTCCTGAAAATTACATTGTATAATAAATGAAGACAGACATGACTCATTAAAACTTCTAATTAATTTTATTTAATACCATTTCATAGTTCATTGATATGTGCTTAGGGAGGGATTACTAGCCTAAGTATCTGAAACAGACATTCAAAAAATGTTCTATAAATGGGATATAGCGAACCAGTGAATACATTCAAACAGTATTTCTAAACATATTGTATTTATGTAGAAACATGTTATATAGATACAATATTATTACATTATCAATGTATTGTCAGCATTACATCACATTGCAAACTCAAACAAAAAGTTATTATCTCTCCTTTCGTATCACATTGTTAGGGTTTGAAATGATATCATCAACAAACTTCCAATTAAGTATGAAATATGATGCACGATTCAAATAACCCATCAGCATTAAAAAAACATTTGGATAGATTTAGTTGATGAGAATTGTTCTCCAATGACAGTTTGACAAAGTAGGTTGCATGGCATGGTCAGTGGTAGTAGAGAAACCTACTACTTCCTATGCATGAGATTAAGCAAACATCACTTACCTCCTATCTTCACTGGAGTAGGGGTTGAACAAAGTGGAAAATATATAATGAAGTATGTGCACTGCTTGGAGCATACATGCCGTCAGAGCCGGCCTTAGGTGTTCCGGCGCCCTGAGCGAACTACTCCTCTGGCGCCCCCCTCACTACCCCCCCTCTGCCCCTTCAAACTACCCCACCTGTGCCTTCAAACTACCCCCCCTGCCCCTTCAAACTACCCCCCGCCCCTTCAAACTACCCCCCTATGCCCCTTCAAACTACTCCCCTCTGCCCCTTCAAACTACCCCCCTCTGCCCCTTCAAACTACTCCCCTCTCTGCCCCTTCAAACTACTCCCCTCTGCCCCTTCAAACTACCCCCCCTCTGCCCCTTCAAACTACCCCCCCTCTGCCCCTTCAAACTACCCCCCCTGCCCCTTCAAACTACCCCCCCTGCCCCTTCAAACTACCCCCCCCCTCTGCCCCTTCAAACTACCCCCCCCTCTGCCCCTTCAAACTACCCCCCCCTCTGCCCCTTCAAACTACTCCCCCCCCTCTGCCCCTTCAAACTACCCCCCCCCTCTGCCCCTTCAAACTACCCCCCCCCTCTGCCCCTTCAAACTACCCCCCCCCCTCTGCCCCTTCAAACTACCCCCCCCCTCTGCCCCTTCAAACTACCCCCCCCTCTGCCTCTTCCTTCAAACTATCCCCCAGCTCTCCCTACTTCTCCTTATCCTAACTTACCTTGAGGAGTCCTGCCGGCATTTCATGTTGAGCGCCGGCACCGCGACGGAGTCACGGTGTGACATTCTGCCCTGGTTTCCTGGCTCCTGTATTGTGCATTCAGGTTTTGTACAAATTGCAAATGTACCAAATTCTGTCAAATTCAGCGTTCCATGAGAAGCAAAAACGAGACCAGACCCCCAAGGAAGCGGACAAAAACTGCGCTCACACTCTCATTCTGTCACACACTGGGTAAGCAGGTTAGCGAGGGGCCTCGGTGCAGGGATAGCGTTGTCTGTTTGTACACCGCGATTCATGGTGCAAAGTAGACAGGCACAGCAGACAGAAGTGTGGGACTGGAACTGGCAAGGTTGATGCTGAAATAAAAGCCCACCGGCAGGGCACACGACTGGAAGCTCACTGGCAGAGCACAGGACTGGACATGCTGCTGGAAGCCCTCAGGCTGGGCACACGACAGGAAGCCCACTCGCAGGGCTGAAGGCAGGAGCAATCCAGAATCAGGTACAAAAGGAAGCCAGGAATAATTCAGGAACAGGACCAGGGCAAACCCGTCCTATTACTAATGCCAAGGCCCAGTTTGCAGGAAGCTACAGCCCTTTATACTGCAGGGCAGCAGGTAACGAGGCCAGGTGACAACAAAAGGAGGAGAGCAGAAACATAGGCAGAGCGGCCACTAGAGGCTGAACTAGGAACAGTCCAAAAACCTGAATGCACAATACAGGAGCCAGGAAACCAGGGCAGAATGTCACACACGGAGAGTAAGGGGTGTCGAGCGGTTGCTGAGAACTTCACGAGCAACCGCTCGGCGCCCCTGCCCGGGACATAAATGAAAACATTGTTGGTTTTTTTAACTTTATTTAGCATCCTCCATGTTAAATAAAGTTAAAAAAAAAATTATTTAACATGGAGGTTGTTAAATAAAGTTAAAAAAACCAACAACAAAAAAACCAACAATGTTTTCATTTAGGTGCAGAGGGGGGGCGGCGGCAGCAGCAGCAGCGGCGGAGGACGTGGCGGCAGCGGCGGCGGCGGAGGACCCGGCGGCGGCAGCGGCGGAGGACCCTGCGGCGGCGGCGGCAGCAGCGGAGGACCCCGTGGCGGCTGCGGAGGAGGACCCCACGGCGGCGGCGGCAGCAGCGGCAGCAGCGGCGGCAGGGGAGGACCCGGCGGCGGCGCCCCCTGGAGTGTGGCGCCCTGTGCGGTCGCACAGGTCACACACCCCAAAGGCCGGCCCTGCATGCCGTAATAACAGCTAGAATGGGTTTGCTATTATGGGTGCATCAGCAAAGCAGTTGTGATAGAGAATTTCCGAAAAGCGCCCTACTAAAGATGAAACAATGATTGCAGTTCCTTTGCACATGCCCCTGAAATATTTTACATGTTTGTAATGTAAGGCACAAGAAAATAATAAACATGTACTGTAACATTTGTTGTGAGAAATATGTGTTTGTGATATGCTACAGATATACCTACCTGGGATTATCACTGCAGGTCGTTATCAGAACAAAAAGGAGCATTGTCGAAAAGAATGATAATGGAGCAATCCAGTGCTTACTATGGGTCGTAAGGAGCTATCACTCATAGCGTTTCTTAGACAACTGCAGATGAAATAACTGATCCCATGTACCGTAACTTCACATACAGTGACAGAAGGTCAGAGATTGCAATAAAATAAGTTAGATGCTGGTAGTTGTATAGTGGGAGACATAGCTGTTTCCAGCAGCACAGATGGTGAATGAGGTTAGTACCATCTATGACTATGACAGGTCATGTACCATCCTACCTCTAAATATATAGTTAGAGAGGGTTGGAAAGGGAAGATGCTCTCACAGCCTTACAGAGATTTCTTGGATAGCTTTCACACTAAATGATTATAGGAAATGAGAAGGTCACTTCTGGGATAGTTCTGCACGTTACTGTTAGACCTTAGCCTGCAGAGTTTAAAAATTAAAAAAAAACTCTAAAACAGTTCCTCACCAAATTGATTGATCTAACACCACTAATTTCAAATTTTCTGTGGAATGGGTTAAGAATGGCTGAACTTGGCCAGAGATTTTTCTTTATAGATCGATGTCATAGAAATGAGTGGGTGCATTTTTTTTAAACACATTTTAGCTTAAATTAAAATGTAGTATTTTATTATTCAGGGGATCCCTGCTTATGAAATGGTTTAGAATAATTATACAAAGCCTCATTATCGTGTAATATGATTAAATAAAACATAATTTAATAACAAAAAGTGCCCAGTGTGAGAGAGCTGCTGGTCTAAATAATAAAAAAGCATTAATAAAAACGCATTATTGAAACTCAAGAAACCATGGTAACTGAGGTACGGGGGGGAAACTGTTGAATTGGTTGTTTGACCCCTCCCCTATTCTTACAAGATTAATTAAATCATACTATTTTTAAATAAATTGTGCTATTGTACTGGAGGCACTCTCTCTACTTTGGAGCGAAAGTGACTATATGTGCTGCATATCCAGTGTGGATTGCAGTAATAGTTGCTTTTAGTTTGTGGATCAGTTTTAAGGGCCCTAACATATCTGTGCACCAACTAGTACCCATCAGCTATTAGGGTGAAGCCTGAGGGTGGTTCTGCAGATGGTTTGAGAGGGTGTTGGGCCAGGGTAGACAGATCTTGGTGTGTCTAGTCAGCCACTGTATTATCTGCATGGCTTTATCTGCCATTTATCTGCCATGCATTATCATACTGTTTTACTGTTAGTACTGTATGCTGTAGTCATTTATTATGTTACTGCCTGGGAAATCCATCCATGTCCTGGGTGCCCATGCAGGTGGAGGCACTGCCAATGCTATGTACAACCACTCCCATGTAGCGGAGGCTCAGGGTCGCCAAATAAAGCAAGAAGAGGTAACCGAGGAGGAGGGCCAGTCTGTTACACTGGTATAACTGGCCTGAAGACAGTATAGCCCAGCAGTGTAGACAGGAAAGGATCACAACTAGATATTGTGGCTAGAGTTTGGAAGACTGTGGCCAAAGCTTAACAAACCTTCACAACTGAGACAAACTGTTGCAATAAACTGCCCTCCTGCACTTTGTAAAACATTTTTTATTTGTTTGAATGTTTCAATCTATGAATAATATGGCTGGCGTGACTTGTTCAAATTGCTAATTGCTGCCCTTTTACTTTAATAATCAAAATTGTAGGTGGAACACCGAACCCTTACACCTTTGTTAGCACATGTCTGAAACAGCGTGGTGTTTGTCTAGTTTTACTTTACAGTATATCACATCATAAAATAGGTAACTGGAGGAATCAACTGGGTTCTTGCATTTTTATGGTATAAAACTGATATAACAAATACCTACTCTAAAAGGAAACACACCATCTAAAATTACATGTCAAGTTAACCAAACACTTAAAATAACTTTATTATGTTTTATTTGCTACGTGTGTTTTAAGGATCATAATTATATCCAATGGGACATGGGGCAAAATTCTCCCACAAGGGAGTCTGGGCTCAGGGCTTGCTATACCTTTTGCCTCCTTTTAAAGCCAAGCCCTGTACGTGCCCCTTGTGCTTGTTGTACATATGGGAAGATGGTGCTGCATGTTTAGTTTCTGTTCACTATACCAAAAGTGTAAGTCATAGTGATTTTTAAATTGTAGGCAAAATGTGACCAGATCAAGGAATAATTGCAAAAAATATTGAGATGTTGTGCATTTAATTGGTGGGATGTGGGCTACGGAGAGCTTGGTTACTATAAACATGCTCTTTGTGTGGATATGTATGATGTTCAGTCAAATATGGAGCAGGCTTGCATAAATGATTATTCAACGTTTCAAAGCTCAGGTGGGTAGTTAAATACAAAGATGAGAAATCAGAACTGCACTCCAAATGTTAATAATATAAGTCAAAAATGATGCTAAAGCCTAAAGGTGCCCTCTAACCATCATAAATAGCAGAAGTGTAAAGAGATATAAGGCTTGCACTAAAAAAAAACATAAAAAATAAATGATTTACATAAATGCTCATACAGAATGTATTTACTGGGTGCGATAACACTAAAACCCAAGATGCAATAAATCAAAAAGGTTTCCAACATACCAATAGGATATAGAAACAACGCAAATACAGAATAGGCTGACACCCAGTGTGAGATCCCCCAACATCTCGACTGTAAGCCTTTGTGAAGGGTAGGATCTCAATCCACAATCAAATGTGCAGTTCCAGGGGTGCTTTGAGGTTTCTCTAAAGTGGCAAGTTTTTTTTTCTCTTGAATATGGGATTTGTTGGAATTTTTTAATAGTTACTAGAATACTTCAAGATGAAAATCACTGTGATCTTTCGTCCCTGTGTACATGTCCATTCTTGGGCTGAGTCATCAATACTGAAAATAAGACTAGGTTTGTATACAAGGAAGGGTCAATATCTTTGGAACTTCAGTACATGCATATGTGCCCTGTTACACACCTCCGTATGTTTAATAACATAAATTGTAGATTACTGGTTAATATCTCTAATTTGAGTGGTTGCCTTTTATGTGGAAGCTAAAAGGCTATTCCATCCATCATTATGCTTTGTAGACATAAATATATTATTCAGTTAATGCAACTAACATAGCACTAGACTTCTTAAACAGCAGAGGGATTGAAAATGACCAGGATAATCACAAGGCATGACTAGGATACAAAATTAAGATTGGGCACACCAGAGGACACAACTGATTCTTAACTGCTATACAATTCTGTGTTGTAGTTCAACAACTGCTGGAAAGCTGACTGTTGGCTGCCCATCTTGACTGTGACAGGCAACAAAGATTACTGATGGGAGGATTATATTAGCAGGCACACATAAAATCACAGAATTACTAGAATTAATTTGAAATGCGGTCTTATTAAAATAGCCAGTCAAAATAATCAGCAGGAATGTTTGATTGGTTGCCTGATGTGTATCAAAATTGGAACCAGACTATTTTTTATACATAATTATATTGCCTATACACAAATAGGTTGCCTTATTTTATCACAGCTTCATATTACGTATAATAGAAATGTTTACAAAAAGAAACATAGCAACAAATGGTGGGCAGGCATATAAAATGACTTTGTTAATGCTGGAAAGTGGTGATGGTTATATCTGGAAGGCATACTAGAGCGTGCATTATCTATTCCACAAAAGGTTGTGGCAGGTCAGCTAGAATTGATTAAGGTAATTGCTGCTCAGATATACTTTAAACATTTATATTACCACCAAATGTATTTTCTTAATCTTAAGTGGAGAGCAATGCTGAAATGGGCCATTATGACACCTTATGAAAATATATTGTTTGCCAATTGTCGTTGTTAGTTTGGCAGAGGTATTCATGGTTGAATTGGAGTGATGAAAGGTGGGAGAGGAGAATGGTTCCACCTATTAAGGAACTGCAATAATTCATATTATATAATATATAACAAGGGAATTCTGGTAAATAATAGAAAAAATAATACCTTGCAATTTTACTAAGGATTTCAATCACAAGATGGTAAAACCACACAGCAGCAAGGCAGCAAGGATTTTTTTTATTTTATAACCTCATGGTATGTAGAAGCATTATTAAACACTCATCTATAGACACCAGACAAGCCAGAAGGCTTGTTGTTCCCTCAGAAATCTCATGGTGCTGCCACAATCACAAGGTATTCTGGGTAGGCGCATGCAAATAAGGTCAACTATGATCACCTTTTGCCTCTATATCCACTTTATACAATACAATAGCCAGATCACCACTCATGGAGAGCAGTTTCGTCCTTAATGGGACTCGTCAGCATGAGGTTGTGATACTGGCATAATACTTGAGGCTTGGGGTAACCAAGAAATATAAGGGATTCTGGGTAGGCGCATGCAAAGAAGGTCAACAATTATCACCTTTTGTCTAAAGGCTGTCCTGTACAGCGGGCAATTACTTACTTGGGTCTCACCTCTTTCCCCTTTCTGCTTTGGCCCAATAATAGATCTGGAGTGTTTGTTGTGTTTTGCTTGTTTTCATTTTATTGTCATGGCAGTGGCGTTCTTCCTTTCCAGCATTGATCTTGTTTTCAATCCAGGTGCTCACCCACAAGAACTTGGATAGGATTCTCCTGAGGACAGTTTATAACATTTGATAGATTGGGACTCTTTGTAACATATCTGGAAGAAACCGCCTGCATGGTCATAAGGCTTGGTAGCTGATGGGTTGCTTAAAGCTTTTCTTATGTGTTCCGCTGGCCTTAGGGCTTATCAATAAAGTTTTGGCCAAATACACTACCCTGAAGATGGCTAGTGTTTCTTTATCTTGGTACTGCTGGGCTGGGTAGGTGAGGTTATGGATGTTTTTCCAAAGTTGTAGGCCTCAGCAGTCATGCATTTTCAAAGCTCATATAAATATCTTTAAAAAGTGTTGAGAGCGGACCCAACGTGAATGTTTGGGTGAATACTTATGTGCTCGGAATAATATGTTCCGCTGGATTTATACTGTGACATTCTCTTAATAGTACAACTATATGGCAGCCCATAATCTAACCAACATAACCAGTTGCTCATAGTGCTAATTCTGTAAGAGCTCTGTGTTGATAGAACTTAGTGTGGTTGTGGTAGTGATGTAAAGGATATATTATATGTTTTACAAATGCTGCAGCTATTGTTTGCCTTGTACAATGTCAATCACAACTGCAAAATATTATCTCTTTAACAAGTTGATCGCAGTATGTTTCAACTTTATTACATTTTGGAAGATGGCAACCTTTTGCATGTAACCTTAAAAACAATGGGTTTTTTGTCATTCATTTTCAAAACAAGAAGTTTATAAGAGGGTGTAGAGGTTAGACGACCTAATTCGGCACCCAATATTAATTATTTGTATAGGTTTAACAATGTTCTTTAAACAAAATAAATCATTGATATAAAACTTTCCGCATGTCAAGCAAATAACTTCATTAGCCTGCTGCAGTCCTCCATATCTTTTGAATAATGTCTACAACATCATCATCATCTATGTTTTTTTAACCCTTTACTCTCATTAAATCAATGTAGAATCATTGTTAACCACAGATATTTTCCCCGATCCATATTATATATTTGATTAGGCACCTTCAGTTTCCTAAGTATTATCTCATACATTAGTAGCGGATTCATTAGTGCAGAACAGCCATAATGGGATAGGAGGTGTTGGGTACACCTTCTCTCTCTCATGTCTCATTTGTTCAAATTCTCAGACGTTGTCCCATTTTCACTTGGAGTTTTTGCAGGCAGTGGAGATCATGGGCCAGTTGTAGAGATGTCGTAAATATTACAGCTCCCATATGGCAACTTTGTGATGCATTCAAGCTGAGAAAATGGTAGCGGGTGGCTCCTGGATCTGATTTGGACACCTGAAATATTGGGGGTGTGGTTACAAACATGGTCTAGTGCCATCTACTCTCTTGCCATCTCTTTAGAAAGTAAAATATTCAAGTTTGGGAATGTTTTGTATGTAGATTGGCAAATTTTTTTTCCGTAATGCAATGCTGCCTCTGTAAATAAATTATGTCATGCAGCTATGTGCAGAAATTCCATGGTGCTCATATTGCATTAAATGTCATGTTCTCTCTAGGCCAATCGATTTGATAATTGCATACATTTTGTCTCTTGCCATTGAAAAATGGATTCCTCTGATTTAAGTCAACACAAAGTAAAATACATTTTAATACCGACAATAGGATGTGATCTGTATCCCTGACACATTTACTCAAAGGCTCACATTTTGAACTCTATTTCAATAACAATACACATATTTAGAACAAAATCAAATGCCCCTGTGTACACAAGCATGGTCAATCCATATTCGTGTCTTTTGAGCTTTATATAGAAAATGCATTGACCTCTAGGTTCTCTGGTTTAATCAAAGCAGTCAGTTCTCTCGTGCCCTTTTCTTATCTATTGGAGCATAGTAAAAAGCACGCACTGAATCTCCTGCTGCTGCAAGAGTATTCTGAATTATTCATAAGTGTTCTAATGGCGGGTGATGAGATCTCTTCTCGCTTAGGCCTTGTCAGTAGGTGTTTATTACTTTGTTTCACTACCCGCCTGCTTTTACTGTGGGTCAGAAGAACCCTACATACACTCTTGACATGTATTGCTAAAGATAGCACTTTAAAAATCTCTTTCGCCTGGGAGGTCATGTGAAAGTTATTATGAGCAAATTATTTCTACATTTCCACTGACTGGATATATAGCCTTAACGATCTGTCACCTAGCAATAGTCAGCCTGTTCAAACATAAAAAAGGCATGCTGATGGGTTTGTAAGTACAATCAGTTTATGGGAGCTGTTCTCTTGTCAAGGATTTGGCCAACATATATTATGCATTTACATATTTACGAAGCTTTACAGATATAGATGTTTGTGAAGAAATTAACGTGATAATACAATACAAGGGTTACTATTTCTTGCAGCTGTTTATCTACATTAGGTGAATAATATCCTTTTTAGTACGTTTCTTCCCAGGGTTTAACGTAAAGGTTTCTAGCTAAAAAAGTAAACTGCGGAGTAAAATATCTTATCTGGTTTGGCTTTTTTCATTAAAGAAACTGAAACTCATGACATCCCATTAGAGCTGGGGTAGGAAACTGTAAGCTGACTTACTCCGCTAGGACCCTATAGAATTCTGTTTATCCCCATCTTTGGTGAGGACGTGGAACTATTTATGTACCAGTGGACTTCAATATCAAAATACATCACTATTGTGTCATAGCATGCTGTGGGTGTTGGGTTCATAGAATAAAATGACAAGCATTGACAGGTTTTCCAGCTATACCACACCTAAATGTGATATGGTATATTTATGTTGAATAAATAATGACAAGGTGTAATATGTCATGTGTTGTTGTTCACCTGGGGTTGTATTTAACTAAATTTCAGACCTGCTAAGGAACAGATGATTGTTATTATGTCCTCATATGTAAAACCATATAATTCAGAGGGTGTACTTTCTTTTTCCCATGACTGTATGTTTTTTTTACACTTAATACACTTATTCATATTCTCTTTTTCTAATAGTGTTTGTTCTTCTAAGGTTGTAAAAACGTCATTAAATCATCCTGAAAAATATCAGGGGATGAACTACTTAATTTAGTAAATTATGAAAACATGTATTCATATTTTAAAATCATTATTGTATATCCAGGCAAACATAGTTTTGGCAACTACTAATTAACATTGTTTTTACAATGAATCATAATTATTTTAGGTTGCGTTTGAAATCCTATGTCTTGTATCAAGAGGCATCAATGTTGTTAAGTTATTTATAATGATACATCAAGAAGCTTTGTCATTTTACACTGTTTTGTTTTTGTACAGAAATGCAGACAAAAAGGGGTGGAGACACCTAATATTGCATGATCCTATGAAATTGAGCTTCAGGTTCCTTGCTACAGGTACTCCCTGACAGTGGTACACTACAACTCCCATTATCATATGGTTAGCCAGACATAGACAGTGGTACAACATGACGTCTAGTATTATACGGTGATCCAGACAATCACAGTATAATTTCTACCATTATACCGTGATCCAGAAAGATACAGTCTGTACAATATGACTCCAATTATTTTATAGTGATCCAGACACTGTCCAAGCCTGTCATTATATACTATACTATATACTACATTATATACTCCAACCACTATATACTGAGCCAGGCACTGATGGCATTACGCCATAACTCCCATCACTATATACTGAGCCAGACATTGACGGTGGTGCAGCATAACTTCTACCTCCCATTATCATCCCTTACTCATGCTTACTCACACTCTTTCACACTCTCACTGACTTTTATTCATGTTCTCGCAATCTTTCCTCCCTTTTGTTTTTTTTTTCTTCTTTACACAACACAACCCACTCCTTGATACCTACGATACCACACTCCCATTACACCTAATACCCCTCACATCTCACTACCATCAAACACCACTCCTATGACACCCAGCCATCAAATATAATGCTAATAACACCTAGACACCACGCCTCACATAACACCAAGCCATGACGCCTCACACCCATCATGCCAAGCTATCACACATTACACCTCACTCCCATCAAATTCAGCCATCATAACTCACACCCATCACACCCAAAAATAACACACTCCCCCCCCTCTTGCCTTAAGCAAAGCTAGGATCTCCAGAAGATGCAAACGCTGCAAAACAGAGACACTCCTATTTGAGGAAGCCTGCTCCCCCATCGCAAATAAATAAATAAATCCCTCTATATTACTTATGCTAGCACCAGCTTCACAGGGCTGATTACAGCCTGTGCCAGTAAAATACCAGCCGGTTGGTAACTCTAGTTGCAGACTGATGAGAGATGGAGTGGGAGACAGTGACAGTTAGTTACAGTGTTTTGAGGCTGATACTAATAATCATCTACTATACTGTAAGTGTAAATTCAATAGTGTACTGCAGACAATTATATTATATTTATACAATTATTATATTCATTGATAAGTATTGGTTAGAAAATTAGGCATTTGCCTGTGCTTGCAGCCAATGTGACTGTGTTTTCATTGCTGAAATGCTGTTCTTGAGTAGAGTTACACAGTTGCACATTTACAAAACAAATGCTTGTAAGCTATTCTATGGTGAAGCATGGAATAAAACTTCTACCAGTGCCACCACAAACACCACTGGTGCTACCACTAGTGTAAGCAGTACCACCACTCCCCAGAACAAAGATGGGCAGGTACTATCAGATGATAGCAACATATCAATTTTTGGTCCAAAAGAAAGGGAGTAGGAAGAGGAGTGGGCCTTACTCTGCCTTGTGCCCAATTGGAAAAAGATATGGTCATTAGCCATGATGTTGATGACACAGATGACCGGGATTTAGATCATGTCTGTCTGCCAGTGCTTGCTGTGGCCCAGTATTTTACAACTGCTGTTCCTCTGTCTATTTATTCAATCTGGGGATCAGTTCTTTTAATTTTTTGTGTATTGTGGTAATTCAGCCCTGAAATTCAAATACTGGGTGAAATTCAGTGCCCTTCTGTACCGTGGGGTTGGATGTATCTACCTGCCAGTGTATTTCCAGTGCCCTACCTCTATTGCTGCTGCTCCAATTTATGGATAAATTCAGTCCAATAAGATGCTGCTGGATGTGTGTATCCATTGGTGCAGTGCTGCTGTTTCTGGTGGTGGTCCTGCAGTGCAAAGTCGAGTCTGGATCTCTTCCTAAACCTTGAGATGGTGCTGCTGTAGGTGAAAGGTGAGTCCAGAAGGTGTAAAGGACCCCCCCTTTGGGAATGTACCCCTTATGTAATTTCTGAATAAAAAAAGGTCTCAAAATTTCACACAAGATAAAATTTGTTGCCTGAAAACGAGTGCAAGGAAAAACGAAGAAAACATTTCCTACAAAATTTTTGCTAGCCATGCACAAGTTTGTCGCAATAGGGCTTTAACTTACTAATAACAAAACTATAGGAATGTTATGGCATTATGTCATGAGCATCATACTAGACTTAGAAAAATAATTACCCATGTTTTACCTATTTTGAGGCATATAATATAAAATAGTTGTATGATTTTCAATAAAAGCTAAATTTCAATACATTTGTAATAAAAAGTAGAAGAAACAATTACATTCATGTGAAAATGCAAAAGGCTGAAAGGGGCAACAAGAGCTTAGAACAGATTTGAGATATATTCATAAAGCATAGAGATGTCTGGATCTTTTGTGTGTGAGCCTGATCTTTGTCTCTCTGAGGTTACTTTTTAACAATATAAGGAGCATAAGTGCCTTTTCATCAAATGAAAAAAGCATACCCACTGGCAAATGAATCATATTATAAACATTGATTGTATCCCAAAAGGGAAAAATGTTATTGAAGATCCAGTGGCCTCAGATGATACTTCATTGATCATTGTAAGAAATACTTCCAGAAACTGTTTTTTAATCTTTCCGCTAGAGCATTAGCAATTATTCTTTAGCCTGTGGTGAGTAATGACTTCAGCTTCCCAGTTCCTCAATCGATAAAACATTTACCCTACTGCTACAAATGTGCTCTCCGCTTAGACAAGCAGAATTTTTCTTCCAATTATTCTTTTTTTTTTTTTTTGCTTGACCTCATAAAATATTTTTAAACGTATTTCAATGTAGCTGAACAACACCTTCCATCTATACAAATGGGCCAAGTCTGTATCCAGTGTGGAGATTAATATTTTATGGTGCACAGAGTCATCAAGCAGCTCTCGGTTTTTCATATTTTTGTGCAGAAATTCCTCCTCCTTTCTCTGACAGAAGCAGTTAAAGTTAAGAGCTGAGAAAGTGATTTAACTCTGCTTTGGAGAAATATATATATATATACTGTGTGTGAGTTCAAAAGTTTGGGGTCATTTAGAAATCGCCTTGTGTTTTAAAGGAATATATATATATATATATATATATATATATATGTGTGTGTGTGTGTGTGTGTGTATATATATATACAACTTTATATAGCTTATCACAATATTAGTATGTAACTTATTGATTGATTCATCAAAAATATACCTTTCCATTGGGAGTTACTCAAAGACAGTTGTTGCCCAAATGTAAATAAAACCTAAATAAATCTGAAGTTTATTTTACAATACAGTACACTCATAGGTCACATTCCATAGCACTATTCTAATAGGGGAGAATACAAATAGATAGATACTCTATCTATGTGATTAAATTGTTATTAATAAGATTGCTTTAGGTCCAATGTTAAAAACCTTATTGAACAGTTAAATGTCCTGAATTTAATGCTTTTTCTATTATTTAATTGTAAAATTATGAGTTATCTGTTCTAAACAGTAGTACAGTAGGAGCTGAGTATAAAGATAAATGAATAAGACAGGATAGAGTGATAACCCCATAACACCTTGATTACATTTCCATTTTAAGTATTCCATCTGAAGTCTTAAACAGGGGACTATTTTAATCCAGCCTAATAAGGTCGTTATTATTCATGTGGGCTAGTAGTCTCATTTGTATAAATAATTTATATGTAAATCAACTGCCTAACCAGCTCTACAATCAATTTAATAAGCAGTGATCTGTGGGTGACCCGAAAGGGACCAAGTCAAACTTCATGCTATCTAGAATGCATAGAAATTACATGTTATTAATGAAATAATGTTGTTATTTCACTTCTTTCTTTTGAACTTAATTGAAAAATTATACAACCATGTAAAAGGGGTATGATTGGCTTGACTGTTACACTCTATCTGTATGCTTACAAGACAGCTGCAGATATGGTTTACGTCAACAGTATTCCATCTATGGGAATCTCACAAAGTCACAATTTTTTATTTAAAAAAATGACTCAGAATCTTAAGCATTATATTCCAAGATTTAATTGAGAGCTATGAATCAGTTAAAATAAATGCCTCCTGCTCCTAAAATAGACAATATTGGAGGTCATTTCTGGAGCATTTCTTTGTGAGCTTCCCATATCATAGCCTTACCATAGATGGAATACTGTTGGAATAAACCATATCTGCAGCTGTCTTGTAAGCGTATAGATAAATGACCCCAATACACAGATACATTACAACAGGTAAATTGTAACAGCATTACCCAAAGCCCCCATGGCTGTTCCAATAGACACATTAGTTATTCCATTGTGATGATGATCCACTGCTACAAAACAACCTTTAGCATTCACAAGCAATACATTTAAAATGTTGCATTAAGAGCAAGCCTTATGCAAAGTGGTAAATGTGGAGCAATCAGCAGCAGTGCCTGGACCAATTATTGATATTAGTATTGATGTATATCTGCAACAGAATGTTCATTGATATTTCATATTTATTAATATTACATATTTATTAATATTAAATAACATGTTAATTAGTATATAACAAAAAAGTATTGTGTGTTACACATGTCAAAAGCAATAACTGGATAACATCTGTAAACACTAATTACAACGCATATTAAAATATCATAGTAAGTTACATACCAGAAGCATAAGGCCACACGTAAAGTCAACTGGTTGAAGCTCACATGTTGGCGATTGCTAAAACATGTTTGCGATTGCTTGTTAGTTTTCAATAATGTGTGGGCATTTTGTGGTTCACATCAGCAGATGCTTCTTGAGAATAGCAAATTCAAAAGTGTTTTTTCACGTCAAAGTAGCTCTAAACCACTCTAGGTTTGCTAACTCCTGACTCCAACTAGCTTTTGTTGAAGTGATTATCCTAGTGGTTCACAAACATATTTTCATCCCAGAAACAAAATTTGGGATGTGCTATTAAAGGTAGAGGTCCCTGAGACCTTCTGGACACCTTTTACTTCTAAAAGCACCATCTCAAGGTTTAGGGGCATATCCAGACTCTGCACAACGACCACCACCAGTAAAAACAGCACTGTACCAGTGGATTCACACATCCAGTAGCATGCTGTGGGACTGCATTTCTTCAAACATTGGACTATTTTATTGAATTAATCCCCCACAGTAAGGAAGGTGATAAGGCAGCAGTAGTAGTAGAAGGGCACTAGGTAAACACTGGCAGATATACACATTCTGCCCCACAGTACAGGACACTGAACGTGGTACTCTACAAAAGATTTATAGATGATGTCCTTATTATTCGGAGAGGCTCTAGAGTTGAGCTGGGAGCATTTATCAGTTATGCTATTTATTGTGGTTTAAAATTCACCAATTACATCCAAAGTGAGTTCATAGAGTGGACTTTAAGATTTCTGTTTCCGGCAATAAGATTATTACATCTACTTACCTGAACCAGTTGCCACAAATGGATATCGTCATGGCCAAAGTGGTCAAGTTAATGCTTGTCCATTTTCCTGCTTCTAAGGCATCAACTTTGAGGACAAAATGTTCACTTGCTGCTTAATATATACCATCTACTGACAGGTGCCCTGATAACAAGATTATCAGTGTTATTCACTTCACCTCTCAATGGTCATAATGTTATGGCTGATTGGTGTATAATCCTTCGGTGTATTTTTAGATTTATACAAGATGTACAAAGGCAGAGCCTTTGAGAAAGTCCCCTAGTGGATGAAATGTATTAGGCACCTTGTACTTGGGGTTGTTTGTACCTTCATTGAGAGGATCCAGAGTATTACTTGTGAGAAGGTGGAAGTGAATGCAGGTGCAGTGCTTTAATAGTGTTTTTAGCAACCTATGTGTGTTGTGTCCAGCCCCGGATTCAACTATCTTGTTGAGGATTTTAATAATGTTATTCCAGGCAGTGGCTGCATAGCTACTGTACTCTCACAATAAGAGATCTAATAAGCCTTTTTGGATCCATTGTCACATTATTCATTATTATCTACAGCTACCTCTGTGTGGTAACTTATGAGGGATCCAACCTCTACTGAGCTCCCACTCAGCTAACTCTGGATCGGAGGTCACTGGGCTTTCATGGACTCCTTCATTAATATGTTTTTATATTGTGTAATTTTAGTGCTTTTTCAGTGTTTTAATAAGTATATTTAAAGTGTTTCACTGTATGAAATAAATATATTTTTATAGTGCAAGTATTAAGTATTAACTATTGTATTTTATAGTTAATTGATTTTTGCTGAACTTGTTTTCTTCTCTTTCGTCTCCAGTCCAGTGAGATTTATTTACTCATCCTTTTTTATTTTTGTATTGATGTATCACTTTTGATTGATCCAAGAGAAGATTATTATTATAAAAAGATGCTGGCGGATACTAATTGTTTATTTGATATAAATTGTATATCAATAAACAATAATAAACTTATACTTAAAATAAAAGTGACAATAAAAATAATCATAAAGTGTTAGCTAATCAGCAAACAGAAAAAAACCTATATAGATAAATATATAACTTAGTCCTTAACACCACAGCCTTTGAATAAGAATCAATGGGTTCCAGAAGGAGATGTCTATTTATAGTAATGGAATGGTGACTCCTCTTCTAAAGCTACTTGAATACTCCCAATGTGGTGATCAATAATAAGGTGTTGAAATGTTGTAGTAGTTCTAAAAAAAAATAAAAAAAATTTAAAATGATAAAAAACCTCCAATAGTATAGTATTTCTAAACACCTTTAATAAATACATGGCGGTATACACAAATATGAGCCAGATAACACACGTTTCAATCAATGTGTATCTCCTATTGCTGATATTTGAGCAGAGAGGTGTTCACACAACAATAAAAGTCGCAACATAAATGAGGCGTCCACAATAATTTCAGAGCAATGGAGTGGTTTCATTTTTCAATTAGTTATATCATTCATTAAAAGCTATTGTAATCCCTATAATTATGCAAAATGTGGGAAATTACGTCAGGTTCCTGAAATTATTTAAAATGTTTAGCGGATGAAAAAAAATAAACTCAAGCTAATAACTGAATTAAACAAAAGTTATAAAATTATGTGTTTGCTAGTATCACAGCACCTGTACTCTAGATGGCAGCATGTACTTGTTAAATTGGACCATTAAACACAGTCTATATAGCAAACTGAATAGATTGGATTCCTTTGTTTTTGAAAAATCATTATTTGCTAATTTCAATGAAATCACAGTGTGCACAAATAAATAAGTCTTTTGAACATATTTGCGATCTGTATGGTGTGTGTTACCAACCCAGCTGCCGCTGGAGGGTCATAAAGATGCACAGTTACTAATTTGTAGAAATTGTTAAACTCCCACAGTTGTTATGTAAATGAAATAGCTATTTATTTATCAAGCAGCATGAATGGGTTAAGCTGCAGACTTTAATAAGCACTGAAGTTCAACTCGAAACACTAAAGTTAATAAAAGCAGACAAGATTGCTTTTCAGTTGCCATACTCCTCTAATTGGTTGCTGTGCGCGTTCCTTGATTGACAGATTGATTGCAATCCCACAGCCTCAGAACTAAGAACTATGGCAGGCAACATCCTCCTCTTGCAGCTGTTAGTAGTAGAAAGAACCAAGTAGCCAAGTCATTAACCTGAAGGTAAATTGCCTCCCTGAAATCATCCCCATCCTTCCACTTCCAAAAACAAATATCAGATTACCCTTCAGTGTAGGTCCCAGTAACCTGTGATCCACCATCTGTTGTTAGACTTTTACTCCCATCAACCCCAGCTACATTACCGCTTATTATTAGCACCAGCTGATTCGATAGCGCTATTACCATCGGAGGAGAGTGAACATCAACAATAACATTAAAACTAACAATGTACAAAATTGACAATAGCATTAACACACATAAAGACATACTGGTACAGAAACAGAAGCTTCTAATCTATTAGGAGCGCGATGTTGGGAGTTTAAGTTATTGCAGCAGCTGGATTGTCTAGTTTGGCAAATGAAAACAACTATCCCTGATCTTACCGCTTTTTAAAAAAATGCTATTTTTTTCAATTTATATTCCATTTTTTTGAATTTTAGAATAGAAATGAGAAACAGAGCCACTGATGTATGCAGTAATTATATCTCTATATAATCCATTACAATCTATTACAATCCACATTTTACTTCATTTACTATTCCAATAAGTAAATTAGTGTAACCTTTGCGCAATGTACTATGTGTTAATGTTTTGGTTGTCTACCCATTTCAAGGGTAATTTTGGATATATTGATATTCCCAAGAAACAGCACATTATTAAAAAGCAATACCTCATAATCACAAGGTCGCCTTAAATAAAGTCTCTTTGATGTTTAGCTTTGTAATCCAATTTTAAATAGGTCAGTATGAAATATGAACTGCATTATGACCATGGTTAGTTTCAGGTGGTGTACAGAAGTTTATGTTTCCCACTCAAACCTTCATGGAAGCAATTTAGGAATTTCTCACTGTAATAAATTGTTCTAACGCTTAACATGTTCAAATTAACATTTTTTTTTTCTTTAAAATTGGTAGGGCTGACAGCACTTGTGTTTGTTTTCAGTAGATCTTAAACAGATGTAGTCTAATATCCTCATGGGTTTAGTGAAAGATGATGCAATAATGTGAATTAGATTGGAAAATCTCCAACATCTGAAATCTCTTCCTGTTTCAGTACAGCCTTGTCGTTCCATAATTGCATTTAAAATTATACACAAAAGAAATTTGTTTGCAATGCGAATAACGAAACCTTTAGTTGGTACCAGTTAAACATAATGTTGTCTGATTTAATTATCCAGAAAAGAAAGTGCCAAGAAATGCTATGTTCCCTTTTAAGCTTTGGTTTTTAACCATTTCAGGGCCAGAAAGGTAAGCAGGGCATTGCTCTGAGACTAAAGCAGTTCACTGAAACTTTCTAAATTACGCATTGTCGATTTACTAAACTATTTATAAAACTCAGTGAACATTCAGCTCAGGGGAAATTTACATGTGTTACTCTGATTATCTTGTATCAGGCTTCTGGTATACAGTGATGCAATCAGTAATATAAGGTACACACTGGATTTGTTAAAAAAACGATTTATTACATTTATGGAACCTCACTGCAAATTATCACAAGATTTCATCACACATCATATGTCCATAGGGTGAAGTGATACATCTTAACTAGGGGTACTTGAGAAAATGCACCATGAAGGGCAAAAATGACTTTTTTTTCATAGGTTTACTTTTAAAGGTATATCTGGCCCTACATCACTAGGTTTACATATTCTGAACCTCAGTAAGCAAGTGCACCATATTGCATAAGATGTCCTCTGATGAAAATGCATGTTTATTTTTTTTTTATAGAGAAGCACATACATATCTGTAAGGGAATACAGCTATCCTGGGATAGGAATACAGCTATCCTGAATCTAAGGTAAGGTCAAGTTCTGATTAAGGATTGAGTGACTACAGCAGGAAAAAATGGGCAGGTTACATAAGCTTTTATCTGACATCAAATTCTGTTTCATAAGTGGTTCCTTGAGATCTTCACTTTTGAGGTTGGTTGATGATCTTTTCTCCTGACCCAGTGACGTAACTACATCTTCTTGTTCCTGTCTCCTTGTACCGTTTGAAAATTGTTTAGAAAGGGCTCCTCCAACCTGGACCGGACTGGGGAGACAAAAATGTATCAGGGTCATGTAACCCAACAGTGAATCGAGGCTGCCCACGCAATGTGTGAGCAGCTGGATGGGAAGCTGCTGGAGAGGTGAGAGGTAAGCAGGAGCGGCTGGGAGGTATTATGTGTATCTGTTTATATATAAATATATAATGTATGTATGTATGCATATGTAATTGTCTGTGTGAGCATGGATGTGTAATTGTATGCGCGTGTGTGAGCACAGATGTGTAATTGTGTGCATGTGTTGGCAGGGGTGGCAAGGGGCAAAGAAGTTGTTTGGGGCAATGATGGCACAGACCAGGTGTTGACGTTAGGGGGCACAGGGGCAACTTTCACACCAGGGCCCTGTGGTTTCTAGTTACACCCATGTCCTGACCTATTTTTCTAATTTGAAAGCAGAGAAGAAAAATAGTGCATTAACAGAATGATAATATGAAACCTTTCTTTAAGTGTATCAAATTCCCATTTAAGATTACCCTTTGGCACATCTGCTGTAGAACTCTTATTAATTGACTACCATTACTCATATCAATGCTACAGTTCTTGTGCAGGAAGCATACTTACGTATACATACTGCATTAAGTAGAGGCAGGTAGCAGAAGGAGGAAAATACGTTTCCATTTTGTAATCATTGGTCAATATGCATTACATTTTAACAAATTAAATTAGACTTTTTTATTAACCAAATATGAGGCACAAAATATTTTTGTGTCATATGTGATTTCCTTATTTTTCTTTAAACTATTTGAATGCCGTAATGTTTTAATTGCACTGTGCTTAGCGGTTAATTGTTGCCTGTAAGTTTGCACAAAGCATGCATGAAATCAATATGAAGAGGGTTTTCTGTTGTAATAAAACAAGATCTACAAATAAACAGCACAGACAAAAAGGCAGCTGGTTGTGTGCTTTTAAAAACAGTTTGAACTCCATTTGAACCTAATTATTCTAAGCAATGTCTGGATTGTTATCCTTACATTCACGGTTTGTTCATTGGCATTGCATATTTTGAGGACTGCAATATTATGAAAACGAATCATAAAACTAAATGTGGTAGTTTTACTTCAGCAGAATCTCTCCTTCACAGTACCATCCATAAATAATATTCTATTAATAATAAAAAAAAGTTTATATCTTGGGGGAAAAAAACGTAAAAGCACTTTGAGACTACTGATTATTTTTATACGAACATTTTATACAACTTTAATGTGTTACTACAGCTCTTGTCTTGTTACTTTGCACAGTTATCAGAGCAATTTGGACTAATGTCCTACTATAGTTTGTAATTACTACTATTATTCTGGGTTGCTTCTTTCTCTCGCGGTTTCTGTTGTAATTCTTTTAAATTTTGAAATGTTTTCCAAATGAACGGCCTCTTTTACATCTACTTTATATTCACTGATCTGTTTCACTGAAGTATTTAGATAATTATACATTGATGGTCTACACAGTGTCAAGTCTAACTCCTGGGTCAACCCAGCTCCTTAAGAGGCAGGTAGTTCTAAGCAGAGCAAGGCTACTAAAGGTCTCCTACGTTTCAGTACTTTCCTTTGTAGGGACATGGGCACAATCTCCATGTGAGCAGCTACACACTTTGAGTCAGTGGTATAACCATACCTGGGAACATCCAGGCTCTGGCTACCCGGATCTCTCCCTTTTTGAGATGCAGATAGATGTCCATGAGCGCTCCCCCTGGTGTTGCGTGTAGGGCTAGCCCCACACGGAGGGAAATGGGGGTGGCTGGAGGAGAGGTGGTTGGATAGTGGAGTGTGTCATGACTGAGTTTCTTAGTGATGATCCCGCGACCTGGAGAAGCGGTGGTTCACCCAGAGACTCGAGGCAAAACCGGAGAGTTCCCAGGTATGGTATAACTCAACCCTGACTCAACCTTGTGCATAAGCAATAATTACGTGGGGTATTAATATGACCTTTGCAAGTCCAGGTTGTGCCTCAAGTGAAATTAAGATATTTTTAAATAGTACTACAAGACAGTAGAATATGTTGTCTTTGTAGCAATTAGTACATAGCAACAAAATAAACAGTTGGTTTAGTGCCCCTTCTGATTTCTGTTTGACTCTGTTTACCCTGCTTTTAGAATAAATATGTTTCAGTCATTATGTATATAATTGTCCCTTCATCCTTTTCTACCACCTCAATCTGCCTGCATCAAAAACAATTAAAGAACCAGTAGTGCTGTGAGAGGTTTAACAGGCTGACCATATGATGCTGCTTGTGAAAGATCTGAGATCATTGCCTCTTTGCGTAGTGTATCCGAGAATGCTGTGATGTGACATCATATGTCTTTTGTGCCAGCAGAAATGGTAATCTGGTAGATCTGTTGCGGCATCACCACGTGAACATATCCAGCTGTTGGACGCACTTACGGATATCCAGTATTAATAGCTAGTATTAAAAGATAGGTATACTTGGTTACAAAGACATATCTATCTGAGGTTGTGATCCATGTAAATTTAACCCTATTACCAACAACTTGTAATACATACAAACATTTTTATAGTGTATCTGAGTATGAAGTAGCTGTTATTGCTATTTATGCAAAGTTTATTCGTATCCAATGGGAAACTTCCAATGTACAGGATATAAAGATCTAAAAATATTTATGTAAGAGTGAAATAATTGGCCACATTTGTAGCTAAAGGGCATCAGCAACATTAGTGTAAAGAATCAAAGCTGCCCAAATCAAATATAATTCTGAACAGATCAGGAAGCATTTCCAAGGAACCTTGCTTCATTCTGTCATGCTCAGAATTGTGTGCAATGAATCAAAGCACAAACAACCAGCCATGAAGTACACTCTTCTGGGACCTAATATTAAAGGAGAAAATCTACACAGGGTGGTATGTAACAATATGTAAACACTACACAGGGAGGTATGTGAGGTAGAGCATATACCTTTGCATCTCTGTTTGTTATTGGTAAAGTTTTACCATCCATACATTGGGTAGTTTGGGAGGTAAAATGCCACATTTGTAAAGAGTGCATTTTTCAACTTGGAACTTTGACATCTGGTCCCTCTACCCCCATGTCCTATTTGAGACATCTTTAAAGCCGGCTAATTCAATTTACGCTGTTCAAACCATATATTTTAGAAAACTAGACACCCTAGAGTATTTCAAATGGCGGTATTTTTCCACACACCAATTCTACCACTAGCTTTTGTTTTGTGGCAGTAATTTATTTTTTGTGTTTTTTTTGGGAGGAGTGCATTCAATTTAGAATTTTACAATATGGTCATCCTGCCCCTCCATGTCCTATTTAGGACATCTTAAAACTAGGGCAGTTCAATTTACTCCATAAAACCATATTTGTTTGAAAACTAGACACACCAGGGTATTTCAAATGGTGCTTTTTTAACTCTTGCAATGCACTAATTCTACCACCAGCCTTTGTCAAAGTTTGTGGTAGTAATTTTTGTGTGTTTTTTTTACACACATTGTACTTTACAGCCCTTGGTTTATGTCACTGACAATCAACACCCCAGTATGTGTTCTGCAACATCTCCTCAGTACAGTGATGTGCATTTTGGAGTTTGGGACATCTTTGAACCCAGCCAATTAAATTTACCTAATCAAACCATACATTTCTTTTTAAACTAGACACCCCATGGGTATTTGAAATCCAAGTATTTAGACTTTTTCCATGCCAGGATTTTGAAGATACAATGCTAAATTTAGCACTTGCTCAAAAAATTAAACTTTTTATTTATTTTAAATTTTTTATATTTTTTGACTTTTTTTACATTTTTGTTGGAACTGGAGGGTCCCCCTGATGGGGACATCACTGTATCACAGCAAAATCTCTTGCAATGGTGCTTATGACCACTATTTGGAGCGATCACAGTGCACACTGGGGTCATTTTCTATGATGCTGAATACCTCTCTATCGAAGCATTTTAGCAACACCATTTAAGCTAAGGAAGTGATCAAAGATCGACCCAGCTCTTTTAAATCTACCACCGTCTGCAACCGTCTTATATATGGGAACGGCCACACAGGGCCCCTGCTGCAGATTTTGGTGTTGGTGAATGCCTTGACATTGATGCATTACAGCAACAGCGTTGAAACTTTTTTAATGCCATGGTTGTTAACTGTGACGTGGTTGGTTGTTTAAGTACTAAGTCCACTTCCTAAGCTGTTATTGGGACCTCTAACTCCACGGTCCTTGGCTGATTGTCCTGTGCATGTGAGCCTCCTGGTAGGAAAAAATGTTGGCCAGCCTCTCTGGGCTGTCGCACGGGTGCAAATTATAAAGGGATGACTAAAAAGTGTAAAAGGCATCCGCAATCTCACTGAGTTTGAGGGTGACCTTCCCTGATGTTGGTCTTAATTGTGTCTTGCAGAGAAACTTTGCTAATAGGCTTCCACATTTATTGCCATGTATATAAAAAAAACCTTATTAATTAGCAATGAACGTTGAATCTTTCTGGTGATAAAATGTGAGAGGTGGGGGGGAATCCTGAGATGGCCCTTGTAGGTCTCAAGGGTCTAGGTCCTGTTTCTGGGCCTTTACGTGGTCGGATATATGTTGAAATACCCCCTCAAGACACATTTGTGGGCCTCCCAGACATTAGTAGGGCTACGCTCCAGGAGGTTATTCTCCCAGAAATAGTAGCCAAGGCGCTCATTTTGCATTAGAAAACCACCAAGTCTGAAAGAAGCTTGTTATGTCTCCAAGATGTTCGAGGAGGCCTAAAAGTGGGAGAGCTAAGGACTAGGAATGCTGGAGAGTGGTCAGTCCACTCTGCTGACCAGAGAGCCGCATGTCTAACGAGGTCCAGGTGTTAATGTAAAAATGAGTTGCTCCGAGAGTAAATCCTGGGAGGCAGGGAGAAGAATGTATAGTCCTTTCCCTCTGGGTGTAGTGATTGTTATGTAGTATAGAGTGGAACTTTAGGTGACAACAGGGCATACATAACCCCACTCAAGGTGTCTACCCTAAGGTCTAAAGCGACATTAAAGTCACCCCTACCACCAGAACCCAGCTACGGAACACTACATGACCAATAATGCCCTTTATATCATCTCGCAAGTGATTTTTAATACATTAGAATCTACAGAAATTCAGTTTCTTACTATTCATTTATACTTGGGGTATTATCTGCAGCACTGATCAGCAGTATGCCCCTGCCTTTCTACAAACATTGCAGATCTTTCCAGGTATCCCATAAAGCAATTATTTCCTAAATAATATAAGGATGGATAGTCACATCCAGGGCCATCAGCCACCTGATGTCATGAGTGCGACCATGTATATCCAGTTGTTGGCCACTATCTTTATGTTTTTATGCTCATATAGCATGTGGCTGGAGGTATCAGCTGCTGGCTGCACACTGCAGCGCACGCTATAGTAAGTGTGTGGTGCTGTCTACCAGTGGCCCACTGGGAATTGACCTATGCCAGATGGCCATTCCGGTCCTGGTCACAAGACCTGCAGTTACCTCCTCATAATACATAGTAATGGGTGAGGGGGTGTATGATGAATGATTCTGGTGCATAGATTCAAAAATGGTTTTATCGCCATAGCAACAGACCAGCCTTGATCCATTTCATTAGCTGCTACAGTAATAAGCTGATTTGGACCAAAATCACTTTTTTAAACATATCAAACTAGTTGAATGTTAAAGTATCTACATTTAGCAAATAAACCAGAGTATCAGTATCATATAATCCTAGCCATTTAGCTTCAGCACTGACCAATGGCAGTACCCACAGCTGCCCCCTCTGTGGCCACCATCTTTTATTGCTAGGCGCCAGGATAAGAAGTCATATGAAGGCCTATCCCAGTAATCTGACTATTAAGGATGCATGGTGCCTGTAAACAACAAGCTTTGGAGGCTAAGTAAAAATAAGCTGGGTAGGGAGGTTACCTGTGAATTGACATAGGCCAGAATATACCTCTAGATATTCCTGGATATGCTTCAAATGCCTTTTGCTAAAAGACACCAGTGTAGCAGTATTTCAGATCACATTCCCAGATCTGTAGCTTTATAGAGCAGGTTTATACATTCTTTCAGCAGCTAAACTGCTAATTGATGTCCAGCCAAGCAAATAAATCAGAGCTCTCCCTGATGGGTGCCAGTGGAGGTCAACTTGTAGAGTGAGAGGTCTGACTCTGTCTCTCATTAATCCAATAGTCAGGGGCACCATAAGCCAAATTACCCATGATTATTTTTACCACAGGTCAGCTCCTGCCGTGATGCCCTGGACACTCAGTATATTATAAACCCTTAACATGCAACAACTGATTTTACTTATTTAACTTACTTTTAATCCAGTATAATGGTGGCTTCATTAATTAAGGGGAATGATTGAGGACATGGCTTAATGAGACACTCAGGATGATAATATGTTCTTCCCTTCAAAGTTCTTAACCAGTTCTGATTTGCATTGCAGCATCAAGGAATTAGAAGATAATTATATATTTTTTCTTGAGGGTAAAGGTATAAGCAATTAATAAAAGTATTCAATTATTTACTGTATTTATAGAGTATTTAGTTTTAAAAATAAAGCTGAAATTTAAATTCTTTCAATTACAGTCAAGTTTATTTTTGGATTGTACAGACACTTTAAGAGTTAACAAAATAGATACCTTGAAACTATATGGGATTAAGCACACGAATTGATGGTAGTTTTTAGTCTAAAGTCTATGTTCTTCCACTCTGGACATGGATTAAAGCAAATAATGCCACTATGAGCTGCTAAATCCCTTTGCTGTCAAGATAGGACAAACATTAGCCATAATAAAACAAAAAGAAAGACAAGAGTAAACAGTTTTATCCAACAGCTGTTTCATGGCTATGAACTTTCACAAGCCACAAGGGTAAAACAACTTTACATAGAGTACATCTCTGTGTGAAATAAATCTCTACAGATATACACTGAGTCATTTTTTTATACACCAGTGTTAGTCGTGTTGCTTACTGCATAAGAAGCAATGGAAGTTATTAGTGTGTAGTTGTAAAGTGATGTTGTTACATAGTTACATGCATAGTCTGACAAAAGGCATGCGTCCATCAAGATCAGCCTTTCCCATATCTGTTAATTTCTTGCTGTTGATCCAAAAGAAGGCGAAAAAACCCAGTTGTGGCTCTTTCCAATTTTCTACAAACTAGGGGAAAAAATCCTTCTTGACCACAGAATAGCAGTCAGATCTCTCCTAGGGTCAAGAAGCTGTTTCCCCATAATTTAAAAAGTATATCCCTGAATATTATGTTTCTGCAAGTATTCATCCAGTCGTTGTTTAAATGTCTGTACAGACTCCGATAAAACTATCTCTGCAGGCAGAGAACTCCAAATCCTTATTGTCCTTACTGTAAGAAACCATTTCCTTTGCCTTAGACTGCCCAAACAGCCCTCACCCATGGAGGCATGGACTCCTCTAGCCATCTGAAGGGGGGATGTGGTATCTGGCACCAAGATGTTAGCAGCAGATCCTTTAAGTCCTGTAAGTTTACATATAAAAAATATATGTAAGTATACATATATAAAAATACAATGTGATTCACCAAACCATGAAAACCTTCCATTGCTCCTTGGTCCAGTTCTTATGCTCACGTGCCCATTGTAGGCACTTTAGCTGTGGACAGGGGTCAGCATGGGCACCCTGACTGGTCTGTGGCTACGCAGCCTCTTACCCAACAAAATCTAAATATTAGACATGTACAATTCGGCCAAAAATTATTGGACAATGTTTTTGGTTCTTTTTTGCTCAATTCATTTCGGGCAGTAAACTTTGTTCCCTGCCCATTTGGTTTGGCTGAAAATTAGGGGGCATTAGGGGGCACTTATATCTCCTCTCTTCTCTTCTACCTTTAATCCTTAATCTGGGATCTTCTTTCTTTGTCACCAGGGACATAACCCGGCAACTACTGCAAAAATGGAAGCGCTGCAGTGACGTCCTCCCCAATCCTCCAATCGGGGAAGAGGACATCACTGCAAGCACCACTGTGCTCTGGATTTTTTTATCTTCTAGAAACTAAGAATATTTCCACTCCAGGTCACAAAAAGTTGGCAGTGTAAGTCAGGTAGATAGCTTTATATTAGTGAAAGTGGCAAATATTGAGTAGTAATAGAGACAGTCCTAGTTTTCTTAATATTAGTGGCTTAAAGGGTAACTTCAAGGGAGATGTTCAAAAAAAAAGGCCAATTTCAATAAAACATAAAAACACAGCAGTGTAATACTGTGATAATAGCATGAAAATAAGAATTCCAAGTAAGTGCAGTCACAAACCTTAAATTTAAATGGATCATTACTATTATACAAGAATAACGAGAACATCAATAGGACAAAATAGAGTTTTGTTTTTTTTTTAAATACATTGATGAGTACAAGACCCTATTGCCATACACCTTAAATATACTATTTATCTCCATTTGGGGATTGAGGCAGAGTATATATTAGTATACACCCCATAGGGTTATTTAATCTTTTTATTTCAGTGTAGGATTAATTTTGGGACTTGTTAGTTCACACTAAATTGAGCCAATATAAGCTACAAAGATATTGCAGGCTCCGGGGCCATACCTAGTATATTTGGCACCTGGGGTGGATCCTGTATGTGGCACCCCCCCACACAAAAAAAATTATGTTGGCAAGATTATTTATTCTATATAAACTATATGTCAACTGAAAAAAAAGAATATAATTTTTTTTATTAACTTCTAAATGAATTAAATAGGTTTTAATAGATAACATTTACTGAACAGATATGGTACAGCATAACACCTATTACTATACAGTAAGCCAGACGTTGACGTGGTATGCCTCTGCCCCTGAAACAGCCTGCCTGTGCCACCGCTGCCCCTTGTGCTCTTGTGCTCTGTGTCCTATTCCCTGTATGGAAGCCTTGCGGTGGAGTCCCGAGCGCACTCCCGGTCTCCCGAAGGTAAGGCATGGCATTGGTTGTGACATAGTGTGCCACCTTTGCCCCTTTAGCAGCCTCCCTGTGCCACCTCTACCCCTGAAGCAGCCTGCCTGTGCCAACTCTGTCTGGAAACAGCCTACCTGTGCCACCTCTGCCCTCCTAATAAGCCTGCCTGTGCCTCCTCTGGCACAAGAGTTTCCTCGCACAGTGCAAGCTACACAGCGGTAAGCTGTGGGCCCACGTTAGGCGCCTGTTAGGTGGCTGTTGAGTGGCACCAGGGGACCGTCTCCCTTTAGGTACGCTACTGGCACGCTCAGTATACAAATTATACTGTTGTCATGTGAACATTATTGTCCCATTTTAATTCCTATATATCACGCAGTAGCATGTCGTTTATATTGCATATAATCCACAATTTGGATCTCAGGGATCGTTTTCAGAGATATGACAAGTATGTCCTCTATTTTTCTATCATGTCTGAACTTGCCTGTTATCAATTATCAATATGGTCCTGGAATACCTGAGCTAGACATACATTTTAAATTTGACAGCAGATAAGAAAGTAGTTCATCTAGCCTGCCGATTTTTTTCTGCTTCCAAAACCTGAAATATTAGTTTCTTGGTATAGCATTATGCATATCTGTTGCATGTTTAAACTACTGAAGAGGAACCACGAAGGGATATATCATGTGACCTGGAAGGGCCAGAAATTACTCACAGAAAGAACAGTGGAAGCTTGCCATGGGTCCTATCTATAAGTGGCCAGTACTTTGCTCCTTTGTATAGATAGATAGTTACATAGCAGAGTATTTTGTATGTGTTGCCAAAAATGTATACCCTTAATGTTGCTGTTTTTAAAAACTACTACCTGGATCCCCCGCAGCGCTGCAGGAGACCTGGATTCTCCTCTCTGGCAGGCGGTGAACCTCCGCTGCTGCTGGTCGGTACTTCCGCTGGGGCTTCTATGGTGGAGAACTGGAAGGTCATGTGACGCTGGCGCTCCGTCATAGAAGCCCTGGTAGAAGTGTCGGCAGCAGCAGAGGTTGTCTGCGGGCATCATGCAGACGTCCACCAGCTGCCAGAGAGGAGGATCCAGGTCCCCTGAAGTGCTCCGGGGGATCTGGATCTTAGTGTTGTAGTCAGACCTCTATTTGAAATCTGATTATAAGCCGACCTCGAATATAAGACGAGGGGTATTTTTCAGAGCATTTTCTCTAAAAAAAAAACTTGTCTCATAATCAAGCAAATACGGTAAAAAGGGACTTGATGCCGCTGTTCAGCCCCTCCCAACACTTCAGCTGGGCTTCTCTGACGGAGGCCTATCGGGGGGGCAGATTGGCAAATAGGGGGAACAAGGCATATCTGGGGGCAGAGTGGCATATAGGGGGTATAAAGCATATCTGGGGCAGAGTGGCATATAGGGGATATAAGGCATATCATGGGGCAAAGTGGCATATCAGGAAGGGAAAGTGGCATATAGGGGTATAAGGCATATGTGGGGGACAGAGTAGCAAGCCGTGGGGCAGATGTGCGTAACTGGAGGGCAGGTTGGCAAATAAAAGGAAATAAGACAAGAAATGCATTTTTCTCAATAATAGTTTTTATTAAATATGAAAAAATAGTTTACATGTGAATCAATATTTAATAATAAAACTTTCTTATTTGGTAGTCTTATATTCAGGTTTTTTCTTTTGTTTCTACATTAATATTCACATTTTGGGGGGTTGTCTTATAATCAAGCAAATATAGTATTTTGACAGAGTCTTCTCAACAAAGAGATAAAAATGCAATTTACAGGACCCCTTTAATGTACTGATGCAAAGACAATTTTGACAACATTTTAAGAACAAAGTTTTGAATGTTAAGGGACAGAGAAGAAAGTTGGCTCCACAACTAAAAATTAAGCTAAAGTTAAAAATTGAATTCTCTCTCCTGGTGACATGTTTTTAATTGTACAATTCTATAAAAATGTATACACACATAGCCATATACCGTATTTGCCCAAATATAGGCCGCACCCCCCCGCTTTAAGTCTTTAAAGTGGGGGTGCGGCCTATATTCGGGGTTTAGCGCAGGAATGCGCAATTCATATTCGCTGCAGGGGAACTGGATCCAACTCTCCGGCAGCCGGTGGACATCTACGCGGTACGCATAGACAACTTCCGGTTCCTGCATTAAACAACTTCCCTTGTCGGCACTGGTAGTCCACCGCCGGCCCAGCTAGACACCAGGAGTCTGCATTGGTAAGTCTTGGGGGGGACAGAGTGGCAGCATATCTGGGGGGGAAGTCAGAGTGGCAGCATTTCTGGGGGGGCAGAGTGGCCGCATATCTAGGGGGGGCAGAGCGGCCGCATATCTGGGGGGGCAGCGTGGCATATCTTGGGGCAGAGTGGCATATCTTGGGAGCAGAGGGGCATATCTATAAGTAAGGTGCATTAAAATCGCAATTGGTTTTCTGTTTGTATGTAATATACATGGCTAACTGCATAATAGATACCAAAAATGTTAAAATACAGTATGTTTGGTAGAATATTGTTTTACTATTCCACTAATGTGTATTTTTTCTAAAAATATACATTTTTTCTTTAAAAAAGCACCTAACTTTTAGGGTGCGGCCTATAATCGTGTGCGGCCTATAATCGAGCCAATACGGTACTTATTTTATGGGATCTGTTTTTCCTATTAATAGCCCATTACTGTGGACTTATGGGAGAAGGTATACTCAGACAAAGGTGAAAAGGTAAAAAGAATGTTTACTTTCAACAACTATGCTTTATTGTCCGCTTGCCAAAAATGTACGGTATTAAAATATCTATGATTACAAGCAGGAACATTTATTTTTCAAAAGAGTTTTGTTTCCAGCCAATTTCTATGCAAAATCTGAAGTAAAATCTTGTACCATCTGTACAGGGAAGTTCAACCACTCCTATTTTATGAATGACCTACAGTATTTGAAACGTGGAGCGTGAACAAACATTTATTTTACTTTGAAACCTTGCTGTGAATATAATATTAGCATTTGCTTTACTACTGAACTCCATTTCTGTGACAGCTTGTTGGAAGCTGACACAATCTCCTGCTTTGGCAGCAATTAATAATTCTCAGACAATGTAAAAACATTATTTATTGAACACAGAACAGTAATACAAAGGGATATATCCAAATATGTTAAACACAAACTATTGGGTTATGATGACATGCTTCTTCACTATGTTTTATTCTTACTATAAATGCATGTTGTATTTTTAAACACTACTTGTAAGGAAGCTTGTTGAGTAAATGTTTGCACAGCTGATTAAAACAGTTTTCTCTTCGGTTCATATTTGAACAGTAAAAAATAAAATATCAATTTTGAACATATGCTTAGGTCTCATTATAGCGCCCTTGGTTTTTAGTGTTATGTGATGTGGTCAACCAGCTCCTATGTAAACAACCCTCTAATAGGTGGCCATGGGGTTCTTATATTAACAAAATGCTTTTGGACGTAAGTCTGGATATACTTTACCATACATAGTCACACATACGTGTACATTAAAAATATACATTTTTAGTTGATTCCCAAATCAAAAGGGGAAAATGCAGAATGTTATAGGTTGACATAATAGTCTTTCGTGGCTATCCATGGTAGCATGACAAAGGATAGCTCTTCCCCTCTCTGCTGATAGTACAGGAAAACTGAAAGAAGACACAAATAAGACCCATGCTCACCTCTACCAGCCTGTATTTTAACCGTCCTCTCAGTTTGATAGGTGATTTTAAAATCTGATTGTCTGTTACTGCCTGGGGAAGTTTAGCCTTTCTCCCTGAAATCCCTTAGCATACATTTCCTATGGTAAGGAATCTCACTTAGGGATTCCCCTGAGGGAATGGCAAAAGACAGATAAGAAGGTTTTCTCCCAGGGTAAAAATTCCAGATTGTACAAATTGAAATATGGGACCACTACTTTGCCTCAAATGAGACCTGTACCCAGGAAAGTAATTTGTCCAGATTCCAAGTTTAAAAACGGAAATGTGCTTGTTCCACTTTTGACCACACAACCTCTGAGAAACATCATATATCCATGCACGTGGCACATTGCTGTACTCTGGGGATGTTGCTGAATACAAATCAAAAACTTTTATGTTCTTTCACTTATCCATTCAGGTAAAAAAAACATCTTGAAATGCGAAGCAGATGTGAAAAGATTTCCTTTTTTTATACACAACTTTCAAAGGTGCTGGTGTGCAGTCCACTGCGTGGAATGTGCCAATGTGCTCCTTAAAAAAAAATTGTATGGGGTAAATTGAAATATGGGACCTCTACTGTTTCTCAAAATGAGACATGGACCTAGTAAGGTGATCTATCAAAATTCCATATCAGATAGGACAATCAGTATTAAACCATCGGTGCCTTTGTCATCATGAACTATAAAGATTACATTCAGAAGATACATTTTGAACTCTCCTGTAATGAGACCTAACTTACAGGGTGACTCAACTTCTACCATATTAGGGGGAAATTGATGCTGTGGCCTGGACTCTATAAAATTACACCACAAACAAATAGGATTGTCAGGCTTCCACCCTACCAATCTGGACTATGTGATAATCATAACACGTCCACTAGTGGCCTCCCTTTCCTCTCAATACCACCCATTTCTAATTACTTGGGATAGCTGAGCCACGTTACTGGAGTTTAGCCCTGCCCTTATATACCTGCTCTGCCATTCAGTTTGGGCTTTTGCATTGTTTGGCTTGGGTTCTTGTTAGTCTGCTTGCAGCTATAACTTATTGTACTTTGTTCTTATCTCCTGTGTATGACTTTGGCTATGTTTATGATCCAGATTTGTGTACCAGACTTACCTACCGATCCAGCAGTTTCCAAGCCGTGTGCCCTGCTTGAGGGCTTATGAGCCGTGTTCCCTGCTTGAGGGCTTCCAAGGCGTGTGCCATGCCACTCTGAGTACAGTTCCCTTTATTCTTTGATTCTAGTCCTGCTTTTCTGTCTGTTGTCTGTTCTGTCTGTCTGTCTGTACCTACCTACCCATCATGGCGCATCAAGGGGTACACACAGAGACCCTAGTATCCTCTGCAACTGGGCTCCTACCTGACTTGGTGGCCCGGGTCTTGACAGGCATACACTTAAGAAAGTGTATATCTTAGAACGCCGTACTGTACTTTTAACAGAGAAGTATTTTCTTTTTAAAGTTCAGTTTTATTTGCAATACAAAGGAACAGCGATGGGGTCGAATGTTGCCACTACTTTTGAAAATGTATATGCTACTATTCAACAGATACTTAGGAAAGTAAATTTTGTCCAGTATAGACGTTGTTTGTGTTGTAAATGACTACTGTAGCTCAGTGGCGACTCTAGAAACAATAAATAGGGGAGGGGGCACATAAGATACCACAGTCAAAACTGGGGGGGGCATTAATAATTTTCACCGTTAAATATCCTACCACTGAAAACACACACACACACACACACACACACACACATATATATATATATATATATATATAGCCAAAAGTAATGTGCTATGGAATTATAATCCTTTAAATAACACAATACCTTAACTTTTCCACTAAATGATTTCAGGGCCTTGAAAGTTTTGTCCCCTGAAGGCACTACAAACTCAGGAGGGAGTTTTATCTCTGGATAAGTAAAAATGAAATAATTCCTACTGTAAATTAAGTGCCAGGAAACAGATGACCAAACACACACACCAAGACAGGCTCTGCCACACCGACACCCAGACACACACACCAGGACAGGCTCTGCCACACCAACACACACACACCAGGGAAGGCTCTGCCACACCGACACCCAAACACACCAGGACAGGCTCTGCCACACCGTCACCCAAACACAAACACACCAGGGAAGGCTCTGCCACACCGACACCCAAACACACCAGGACAGGCTCTGCCCCACCAACACCCAGACACACACACCAGGACAGGCTCTGCCACACCGTCACCCAAACACACACACACACCAGGACAGGCGCTGCCACACTGACACCCAAACTCACATAGGTTAGGCTCTGCCACAACGACATCTAAACACACATACCAGGTCAGGCTTTGCCACAAAAACATCCGGACACACACACCAGCACAGGCTCTGCCACACTGACACCCAAACACACACAGGACAGGCTCTACCACACTGACAGGCTCTAACACACACACTAAGACAGGCTATGCCACACCAACACCCAAACACACACCCACCAGGACAGGCTCTGCTACACAGACACCCAAACACACACAGGACAGGCTCTGCCACACTGACACCTGAACACACCCACACAGGACAGACTCTGCCACACTGCCACCCAAACACACACCCACCAGGACAGACTCTGCCACACTGCCATCCAAACACACACCCACCAGGACAGGCTCTGCTACACAGACACCCAAACACACACAGGACAGGCTCTGCCACACTGACACCCGAACACACCCACACAAGACAGACTCTGTCACACTGCCACCCGAACACACACACACACTAAGACAGGCTATGCCACACCGACACAAACCAGGACAGGCTCTGCCACACCAACACTCAAACACACACCCACCAGGACAGGCTCTGCTACACCGACACCCAAACTCACACCAGGACAGGCTCTGCCACACTGACACCCAAACACACACAGGACAGGCTCTGCCACACTGACAGCCAGACACACACACCAGGACAGGCTTTGCCACACCGTCACACACAGGGCAGGCTCTGCCACACTGACCCAAACACACACACCAGGACAGGTGTTGCCACACCAACACCCTTACACACATACCAGGACAGTAACCCCAAACTTTTCAGCGGTAGTATGTATAAATCTTTGGAGCTTAATGGAATATATCATACAGAATTGTTAAAACACTGTCTAATTTGGAAAATATATATTGACAATGTTTTTGTCTGTCGGGAGGAATTTGACATATTTCTCACTATATTTGTGGTATTAATAGTCTTAATTCCAATATGCAGTTTACCAGTCATTTAGATCAACATCAGATCTCAACTGTGATTCTTTCAGCAGATAAATTAGAAGCAGATATTTCTACTAAACCTATGGATAAAAAAATCTACTTATATAGTAGCTATCACTCAGAATATTGTTAGAGAGGCTTACAATTAACACAGTTTCTCTTAACTAAGAGAATAGTAAGTTCCCCTGCACGATTGAACATATATCTCTGTATAAGCCAATTAGTTCTAAAATTCCCAAAAAAATAATTTTGAACATTTGGCACATTTTGCAGCCAGATAGTAATTTACATGATACATTTCAGAGTTTTCTTTCTTTTCTTATACTCGTACTCGTATACTAAAATATTGTTTGGTAAAAACTGATTTAGGAGCTTAAAGTCTTCTTCTAGTTTCCTAGACCAGCCCAAATTTGGCACATTCTCCTGTTTTTCGGTGCCATCAATGCAACAGCATGATTAACAGGGTTATTTTTTGCCATCCACATTTGGTAACCAAGTTTAAAATGTGTATTTACTACACCTGTGAATCCTCTTTTGTGGTGTGGATCCTGGAATGTCCATGTGCCCTGCTGTATGTAGGTGAGACTACCAGGCAAATCAAAAAAATGCATTTCAGAGCACAAGACCAGATTAGATCAGCTCTCTCTCAGGGTATCATGACCAAATCTTTTCAGTTGGGAAACAATGTTGACCAACTTTGGTTTCAGATTATTGATGGTACAAAACTCTAACTAAAAGATATTAAATGGATAAGTGTTCTGAATGCTCTTTTACCATGTGTACTTTATGAGGATTATGAGCTCATACATTTTTGTGAAGAGACTGTTTATAATGTGATTTTTAAAAGAAATTAAATTTGGTCACTATTACACGTCTGTCTATCGATCACCCTTTGACATGATGGTTTACTATTAACAGTCAATTGATTAGAATCCCACTATTAGCTACGGCGTCTTATTCTGTTTCTGTTAACCCCTTGTTGCTTAAGGACCAGAGCTCTTTTTGACATTTTTGCTCCGTGTGTGTTTAAATGTAACTTCCCACTTTCTCGTTTAGTACAACCAATACCGTATTTGCTCGATTATAAGACGAGGTTTTTTCCAGAGCAAATGCTCTGAAAAATACCCCTCGTCTTATAATCAGGGTCGTCTTATAATCAGACCTCAAATAGGTCTGATTATGAGACTAAGATCCAGATCCCCCGCAGCGATGCAGAGGACCTGGATCCTCCTGTGTTAACCCCCCCCAATTTACCAGTGCTTCTGAGTCCCCGGTGCTTAGTCCGGGCTGCGTGTAGAGCTCTACGCGATACAATCGCATAGAGCTCTACACACTTCCCGGACTAAGCACTGGGGACCCAGATGCAGGGGACCTGGATCCTCCAGTGTTAACCCCCGACCCAACTTACCGGTGCATCTGAGTCCCCGGGGCTTAGTCCGGGCTGCGTGTAGAGCTCTACGCGATACAATCGCGTAGAGCTCTACACGATACAATCGCGTAGAGCTCTACACGATACAATCGCGTAGAGCTCTACACGATACAATCGCGTAGAGCTCTACACGATACAATCGCGTAGAGCTCTACACGATACAATCGCGTAGAGCTCTACACGCTGCCCGGACTAAGCGCTGGGGACTCAGAAGCACCGGTAAGTTGGAGGGGGGGGCATAATACAGGAGGATGCAGGGGACCGGCATCCTCCTGTGTTATGCCCCCTCCAACTTACCGGTGCTTCTGAGTCCCCGGTGCTTAGTCCGGGCAGCGTGTAGAGCTATACGCGATTCGCGTGGAGCTCTACATGCTGCCCGGACTAAGCACCTGGGGCTCAGATGCAGGGGACCTGGACCCTCCTGTGTTATGCGCCCCCCCAACTCAGAAGCACGGGTAAGTTTGGAGGAGGGAGGAGGAGTGTTAAATGGGGGGATGTAAGGCATTTCTGGAGGCAGAGTGCTCTGTGAAATGCCTTTTAACCCCTTTAATGCCACTCTGCCTACTGAAATGCCTTAAACCTCCCTATATGCCACTCTTCCCCATAATATGCCTTTTAACCCTCTAAGTGCCAGAGTGGCATATAGGGTTAAAAGGCATATCATGGGGCACAGTGGCATATAGGGTTAAAAGGCATATCATGGGGCACTGTGACATTTAGAAGGTTAAAAGGCATATCATGGGGCACAGTGGCATATAGGGGGTATAAGGCACTTCTGGGGCAGATGTGCATAACTGGGGGGCAGGTTGGAAAATAGAAGGAAATAAAACCAAAATATTTTTCTCAAGCATAGCTTTTATTTAAAAAAGTGTTTAAATGAATTAACATTTACTGGTAAAACTTTTTTCCTATAGGGTCGTCTTATATTCAGGTTTTTTCTTTTTTTCCTAAATTAATATTAAGATTTGGGGGGTCGTCTTATAATCAGGGTCGTCTTATAATCGAGCAAATACGGTATATTGTTTTTTCAATGATAACTTTTTTGATACCTTTTTTAAAATCAGATCAGAGATAAAATAGTTTAAACCTAGAACTGACACACAGGATTTAATCAGAGACCCATAAAATGTATCTCTGGTTTCTAACCTCGCAAACAAATTTTTTAAATATTTTTTTTGTATTTTTCTTATTTTTTTAAAATATTTTTTCTAACTCAATATACATAAATACTATATGAGTCTCTAGTCATCCTCCTACTTAACCTTTATTTAATATATAAACGAACTCAATAAAGAAATAAATAGATTGGTCATCACAGCGACCGCAAGGTCAAAAGTGCACGCATTGGCTATTGCTGGGACTGCCTCGGCATTGAGGCACCCAGCAACAGCAAGAACGGCAACGACACGAAGTTGATTGCGCTAAAGACTTTTTCTAAGGATGTTCCATGCCGTCACATGGTCGGCAATGCATTGAACTACATGATGGCAGGGAACTTCCTTCGGTCGCCAACAGATTAATACATACTTATTTTTTAAATACATTTCGATTGACCCTTTTCTCTCCTTTTTTTTGTTGTTTTCTTCTTTGAGGGTTATATCCCATAGTTTTTAACATACACACAGTATCAATATATAACTCTGTTAATGTTTAGTTGGGTTATATTTTTGAAATATTCTCATTGGATCTGATTACCAACTTACTTTAGGAATAATTTATACAAAGACAGCAATTTTGGAAGTGACTATGAATTGCATAGAAACCCTGCTGGATCTTGAAGAAGTAGCAGAGCTGGAACCGGATTTGGTCAGTCTGGCTACCTGCCAAGGGCTTACCGAAGGCTGCTAGAACGTGTTTACCAGAATGCCCTGGAGACCGTGGACGTAGAATATGTTGCAACTTCAGCAGACCAGCTGCTGGCCTCTTTCCTCAACATGCAGTGGATCCAGTTTCGGAGGAGGAGACAGACGGCAATCGGACTGGGAGGAAACTGAACCCAGCGGGAGAACTGGTTGAATATCGTCCACCGAAGTTGCAACTGCAACCACAGTGGAAGAGCTGTCAGAGAGGCAGAGTACTGCTGGTCTCTGCCCACAACTATCGATGGCCACTGAGGATCGGGGGTCAGCCTACAGGGCCCCAGGCAAGTCCCCAGCTGAACCGCTTACCTCAAGGCAGAGTACCGCTTGTCTAAGCCCCCTCCTCTGCATGGAGGCCTCAACCGCCCCCTATTCTTTTAGCAGCCTTGGGGAGAGCAGGGAGATGGTGCAGGTGGACCATCTTCACAACGGCAGATTGTACAACAGGGAGACATGGCTACAGGGAGGGGAGGTAGGCCACCTCACTCCTCAGTGGCTGAGTGTCTAGGAGATGTGTAAGGGGTTCTGTTTTTGGGGAGGTGGGCACAAGGGGTCTGCTGAGACTACTTCTCCCCTGGTACATAGTGCCATGTTTCCCCAATTACTAGAGACTCTCAAGACTGTGGAGCTTGGATACAAAGTTGGGGTACACCTGGTTGAATTTATGGAAAAATGTGTTTTATTGTACAGGTCTCCTGGCATCAGCTATTGTTGGTATTTACTGTCACTAAGGTACTGAGATAATTTCTCCCTAGTGTGAGAGAAAAAAACAGTTTCCTGAAAATCCTGACTACACTGTTTTACCACCTCCTGGCTGCTAGGTGCCAGGAAGGAATCTATTGTACTATTGTTCTCCTGGAGTGTGTCTTGTGAGACGTTTGTTTGCTTATTTGATGATGTCATTTTTTCCTGGGACTTCTACTGTTGTGCCATATTAGTCTGAGGAGGAAGGTTTGGTTGTAAATATGTGTGGATGTCCCCTAATAAAAGTTGATAGTTCCTGATTTTACCCCAAAGCATCTAGTCTCGGCTGGCATTTCTTGAGGAGAAAGAATTAGGCCATTAGGACTGTAGGACAATTTTTGGAAGAGGTGTCAACCCGATGAGATGATAAACTGATAAGAAGAAAAAAAAACTTCTTCAGGCTTCTTCAAGCGTGATGCAGAAAAGTCTCTGGAATGTTTATTTTGTGTTTAACCAGACCAATTAAATTGTGTGTCATGTACATTTTGTGCTGCTTGGTCACTGGCCACCTCAATTTAAGACGTTTTCATTGTTGCAAGTGAACTCTAAAACCATCCTTGACCATGTTACTGGAAAACCTTTAACATATAGTGCATGGTTTTACATTTAGTATGTCACTACTGGATTAATGACGTCCAGAACATTTTGTAACATTAACTTCACAATGCCACTTTGGCGTTTTGTTTCTACACATGTCATGCATTACTAAATAGGTGTATTTGACACAACTCTATGGCTGTTGCTTTTCCAAACAAATTCCACAGCTACTGAATAGAATTCTCATCCATCTAGACTCAAGCTGGCTGCTTGACAACAGTTTTTATGCTAGATAGATGTATTTGCACAAGGGGGGCAGTCATCTCATGTTAAATAAATCACTCGGTTTGGCAAATATTGACTCAAGCTGTTATACCTTTATGTCTTTCAGAAACTCACTCTGTTCAAGAGCTCAGCAAGCAAACAAGGATAGGTGATAGAAGTTAGTATGGTGACTTGAGCCTGTGTTTATATTGCTGTTGCTTGTGTATGCAGCTCATCGGCTGTGGTCACATCCTAATGACCTTGCAAGACTATACTAGCAGAGATAAGGAGACAGAAATATAACAAATGTTTCCAGTTGAACAATTTATTTTAATTGAGGTTTTAATTATGTATAAGCCTATGAGATGGGTAGATGTATTATAAAAAATTAAATAGAACATACTGTCCTGGTTTGTGAACTTAGAAACGGCTATAAAATATGGTGGCGATAAGCATCAGAAATAGTAGTAGTTATATTATATTTTGTAAAGAGTATTATTATATTACCTGTGACGGAACCCTCCATCACTGGGGCCACTGGAGAGGCCTGAGAGCCAGCCTCCTCCCTATTGACTATGGGCCCTGGCTTTTTAAAGACTTCTGTGTCTACCCCAAGAAGTAGATCATCTCATCACTTGCTGAGGGGATTATCTCCGGCAGACAGCCAGGATATGCAACCAGGGAGTGACCGCCATTGTTTTAGTTTAATGTCAGACCCCCCCACACACCCATGTTGCAATACTATGTTGTATAAGTCAGTCCCCCCCATGGTGTACTAATATGTTGTATAAGTCTGCCCCCAACCCCAGTTCCACCACTACAGACATTTACCCCAGCCAAACCTTGGAACTGAGTTTGGCCAGTAATAGATAGCAGAGGTTGGGACCCCATTGTATTCTTAATCCCTTTACTGACCCTGTTGTCTCTGGGAGGCAGATTAAGGGTGTGGTTTGTATCCCAATATCGTGTTTTATGTTAATGTGTGGTTTGCTGGCTATATCCAGCCATGTATGTGAAAAATAAAGGAGTATTCATTTTGGTTATACCCTACGCTGAGTCTCACCTAGTGACTGGGAAACCAGGGAAAGGGTGTGTTGTATCAGGCTAAGGGAGCACAAATCAGCTGAGCTAGTCGGTCAGACTATCCAGCTCCGTAACATTACCCATCACATGTTTAGTAATATTTTTTTTTAACATTCACGTTCCCCATTCATTTTTACAGATTTTGAGACATAGATCAGATTAAGCTCATTAGTGTTTGACAACAGTTTTAGTTTGTATAAACATATCTTGATATCGTATTCCAATGCATAGTGCATTGTAAATTATTTAATAGCAATGATAATATTTAACCCTGGTATTCCACATACATCAGGGGCGGGACATCAGGGGGTGCAGCAGGTGTAAAGCTTCAGGACTCACATGGATGGAAATCATAGGATCTCCCTTCACTGGCCCCTCTTGCGTAGTGGAGGTCCCTGCATCACAACCCCACTTCCAGGCCAAGCCTAACACTAGGCCGGTAGCCGCTGCCTAACTGCATCTGAGCATCAGGATATGATGTAATTTTCTGGCGCTTAGACTCAGTGAGGCAGCGCGCAAGGACCGTGTAAGTGAAGAGAGGGCAAGCTATATTTGGCTGCTGGTCTCTTCCTGAGCCAACAAAGGTAGGGGTGTGAGAGTATGTTAATGTATGTGTATATGTGTGTGTATAAGTATCTTAGTGTGTGTGTGTGTGTGTGTATGCTAGTGTGCAAAATAGGATAAGCAAGTGTTAAAAAGAAAATCTGAATCACATATGCATATAAATAGATTCCAATATATTTAAACAAGTGTATGTGCATATGTTAGTGTATAAAATTATGTAAGCACGGGTAAGAGAAAACAAATTACAATACAAGGGCTGCGGGTTATGATACAAGGGAAAAGCATATCACAGGGGGTAGAGGATCTGAGAATGGGTTGAGGATATTAGACAAGAGCTGATATGACAGGGCAAGATCTGCTAGATAGATGGGACATTACACGGGGCTTGTGTATATGAAAGGGAAACGGATGTGACAGGAGGCTGGGGCAAGGGATATGGTAGTGAGGCAAGGAATCTGATGAGGTAAATGTAATGGTGAAGTGTAAATCATGGAGGAGATGTAATGGGTGAAGTGTAAACATGGGTGAGATGTAATTATGGGGTTTAAACCAAGACAAGCGTGAGTAATAGGTTAATAAAAAAGTGATAGGGGAGACATAAAGTAAGTCGTACAGAGAGAGTTTAATAATAATAAAAAAAGAAATTAAGTAAATTGACTGGAATAAAACAATGAAAAGTAAAGAAGAGGGTTAAGAAAAAAGATATATCAATGAGGGTGTTAATAAATACATATAGGGAACAGAGTAATGGATGGGGAATGAACTTCAAGAAAATTGTAGAAGAATTTCAGAACTGAGGCCAAAAGTTGGGAACATTTGAGAGGCCTACAAGCTTTCTTGCGGAGAGTCTCTTAGCTCACTAGTTCTGTCACTGGGTAGCATAGCAGATAAGTAGAGAAACGTCAAAACAAGCCAGTGGGTCATACCAGGATCAGTCAAAAGAAAAGATACCAGAGGGCAGAGCCAATAAGTAGGCCAGTGGTCAGCAACATGTCAGACAAGGTCTCATGAATCAGTGGTCATAAAAGCCTATGATCAGTAACTGGAGGACAGTCAGCAGAAAATAGTAACTGTAGTCTAGGAGCAGTTGCAGTGCAAGCACAAACACAACAGAGCTTCTGAATACAGGTGTCAACTGGTTAAAAGGCCAAAAGATACTGGGTTCCCTGGTAAGTGGTGTTTGTGACAGCTGTTAACTTTTAGCCTAGTAGACAATCTGTCAGGCTCAGCGTTCTGCGTGTTGCTAGACCAGTATGAATTAAATTCCCTGTAGGTCTGTTCTTTATTTTGTGTTTATCTTTTCCTAGTTTTTAACTTACCGGTGTACCTGTTTGTTTCCTACCTGCTACAGGTAAGCACCTTGTTTTACTTTGGCGTTCTGCTTTTTTAGTCAGTGTTATCACTTGCCTGATGTGAAGTGCAATGAAGTGGTGGCAAGCTTACATCTTATGGCCATATGATAAAGTAAACTTTCACATGTTTTGTCAAGTCCTAGAAGACTTGCAGTGGTTTAAACTTAAAGTGTCTCTGCCACCAGTCTATCACAGTTACCCAAAAAATAACACAACACAACAGGCTCCCATCACGATGTTAAGGGGGGACATGGGCTGTGAAAAAGGTTAATGGCAAAAACCATCCTGCAGGCTCACTTGCCTCTCTCCCTGCAGGGCCCAGAGCAACTAACCATGAACCCCAAACCTGTTCACCACACGACCTCCAAACTTTATTTGCTGCCACCATCAAGTTCTATTTAAGGTTTTAAAAATACCTAAGGAGGCTTTGGTAACCCCCTGAAATGCTATAGAAACTATAGAAAACTATAGAAAAACCCAATTTTGTTACAAAAATAACACTTCCAAATTATACAAAAATGGTAACATGGTAACTCCGACTATCTCCAGCAGCTATGAGTTCAAATTTAGAGCACAAAAACAGAAATGATTAATTTCAATTTAATTTGACAAAAATAGTCACGGTCAGTGGCATTGGTAGGGGGGGGGCCAGAGGGGGCCATGGCCCCCCATACATCATGCTGTGCCCCCCGTGTGCCCCCCCAATTGAAACGCCGTCTTTTTTTTTATAGACGCGGAGGAGAGACAGAGGCACGGAGTGGTTGCTGAGGAATAAGTTTTCAGCAACCGTTCAGCGCCTCTCACTCTTCTCTGCGAGGCCTCTGCATTGGTCGCGTTACCGGCGTTTCAAGCTGAAGCTTCCAGCTTCCAGTAGTGAAGCCGTGCGAACCGCGGCAGAAAGGGAGACAGAGGCCTCGCGATCCCACCGCTGGACTTCTACAAGATAAGTGAACTTCAAAGGGGGAGAGGGTAGAAAGTTAGGAGGGGGTAGATAGGGGTGAGAAGAGGTAGATAGGGAATGAGAAGAGGTAGTTAGGGAATGAGAAGAGGTAGTTAGGGAGTGAGAAGGGGTAGATAGGGAATGAGAAGGGGTAGATAGGGTAGATAGAGAGGGGGTAGATAGGGTACATAGGGAGGGAGAGAGGATATATAGGGTAGATAGGGAGGGAGAGGGGGTAGATAAGGTAGATAGGGAGGGAGAGAGGATATATAGGGTAGATAGGGAGGGAGAGAGGGTAGATAGAGAGGGTAGATAGGGAGGGAGAGGGGGTAGATAGGGAGAAAGGAGGGTTGCAAAAATATTGAAATAAAAAGTCAGAATGAGAGAGAGAATGAATGGATTAATGTGTGGATGCATTAATGAATATGGGTAAATAGTTTGTGTGAAAGAATAAATGATTGTGTGAATGAAAGTGAATTAGTGAGTGACTGTAAAAGTGTTTGTGTGAATCATAGGTGTATTACTCATTTGTCAAAAAAGCAAAGATGGTATAAGCAGGGTGTTTAAGCACTGGGGACAAAGATGGCACAGGCAGCGTGTTTATGGGACATAGATGGCGTACGCTCAGCTGTTTGGGGACAATGTTGACTCATGCTGGGCTGTTTGTATGTGTAATTTGGGTGCTGGTCAGCTTCTATGTGGTCAATGTGGACGCCAGGGTTGACTGGGGGGTGCAACCTGTGATCTATGCCTGTAATTTAGGGGGGTTTATCTATACCTTTAATACAGAGTTTATATGTAATTTACAATTGATATATACCTGCAAAGCTGGGTTTTGTGTCATTCTGTTGATCTGTATCTGCTATGTTTCCATACATTATTTATGTTTACCTGCAAATATAGGATTTGTATGTCTTATTCAGTTCATCAATACCTGGAGTGCTGTTTCCATGTGATGTTTATTTGATCTATACCTTCAGTGCTGAGTTTACATGTGATTTCCAGTTGATCTATACCTGCAATGCTGGCTTTGTGTGTTCTGTTGGTTTATACCTGCAATGCTATGTTTCCATACATTATTTATGTATACCTGCAAATACAAGGGTTTTTTGGTCTTATTCAGTTGCATTTGCTGTTCCCATGTGTTGTTTATTTGATCTATACCTGAACTACAGGGTGTAAGTAAAAGAGCGGTATGGTTTAGTGAATGAGGGGACAAAGGGACTCTGGGGATGATTACAGGGGAGGGGACCTCTCAATGTCACGGTGGAGTCAGAAGGACTGACTCTCACTCTTCCCCTGATCTGCAGTCAGTGTGGCAAATACCGGATTTGCTTGAGTGTAAGACAAGGTTTTTTCCAGAGCAAATGCCTTGAAAAATACCCCTCGTCTTATAATCAGACCTCAACTAGGTCTGACTATGAGACTAAGATCCAGATCCCCCGCAGCGATGCAGGGGACCTGGATCCTCCTGTTTTATGCCCCCCCCCCAAACTTACCGGTGCTTCTGAGTCCCTGTTGCATAGTCCGGGCAGCATGTAGAACTTCCGCTGCAGCCGGGAGGAGGTGCGGTTAGCAGCGGGGGTTGTCTGTATCCATTGCGCAGACCTTCCCCGGCTGTCAGAGATCAGAGTTCCCCATGATCTCTGACAGCCGGGGAAGGTCTGCGCAATGGAGGCATGGTACATGGTGGCTGTAAGCAGGGCCGGCCTTAGGGCGCCTCGGCAGCAGGGGGCACCGTGCGGCCATCCCATTACCACCGCTGAGGCAGCAGGGAGAGGAGGAGGAAAGAAAGGGGCGATGAGTGGTCGTACATGTAAAAGGTTTTAGCATCCTTTCGGCCCCCTTTGTCTTCTCAGCTCCCTACCGCTGCCCTGACTGTGGTGGTGGGAGCTCAAGGCCTCTGTCGCAGTGCAGCGCTTCATGATGCACGCAGGAATATGATGTCATATTCCGACGCTCAGCAGTGAAGCTGCGCGCACCACAGCAGGACAGAGACTGAGGCCTTGCGTTCCCACCACAGGACTTTCCCAAGGTAAGTGATCTGCAAAGGGGGGGGTAAATAGTAAAAAGGGGGAAGAGGGGGTTGATAGTAAGAAGGGGGAGAGGGGGTTGATAGTAAGAAGGGGGTATATAGTGAGAAAGGGGAGGAGATTGTGAGAAAGGGAGGTTGTAAGAATCTTGAAAGAAAGAGTGAGAATGAGTAAGAGAATTAATGAATTAATATGTGGATGAATTGTGTGAATAAGGTAATGAATGAATTAATGTGTGGATAAATTGTGTGAATGAGAGAGAATAAATTAATGTGTGGATGAATTATATGAATTAATTAGATAATATATGAATTAATGTGTGGATGAATGGTGAGAATGCATTAATATATATGTGTAAATGATTTGTATGAATGAGTGAGAGAATGAATAATTGTGTGAAGGAATTATGTAAATGACAGATTGAAGGAGTGTCAGGTACTGGGTCCATACAGATGACTGTAATTACCCAGAGTGCCCAAAGATGGAGTTCAGGAGTTATTGCGCAGTAGCGGAGTTGGACAGGGCCTGGTGCAGGGCGACTGCACTCTCCCGGGTGGGTATCTAGAGTTGTGCAGCCACATACCAGAGCCTTGACATAGCAGCGGATGTTGTCCAGAACATAGCAGAACTTCGAGATATCCTGCAGGCACCTTGGAGCAAGCATGAGACATAGCACTGGAATCATGTGCAGGATGCTGCAGGCTGGGAGTATAGAAGCTAAGCAGAGTAACAGCTGAAACATAACAAACAATGGGGGACAGAGGGAGCAAGGGACAGGGAGACCAAGCAAAGAAACATAACCAGTACATGGTACAGGACACAACAAAGAACAGGGAACAAGGCAAGGAACACAGGGGATGAAGTAAGGAGCTAGGATCCTCGGACGCTTCTCCTTTAAGTAAGGATATGGCATCTTAACTGGGACATGGGGAGAGGAGAGATGAACCGAAATCCTCAGATGCGATAACAATTGGAGATTCCCTCACATCATATGGCTATAGTATGCTTAGCCCACCGCTACGCCAAAGTACTCCAATATTCGGTGAGTTCTAACGCTAAACCCTGCCTACTGAATCACTAATAAGCTGAAACCAAACATTGAATCGAAACACAAAACCAAGAAGGACATGCCTTTAGACCACTGACTGAGACAAACAGAACAAATGGGTAACAGAGCTGAAGCAAAGATCAAAATTAGAATCAAGGAATCAAAAGCAAAGAACACAGCATATGGAAATCCAGGAATGGATTACAGCAAAGGGGAAACTCTAACGAGACGGGAAGAAACTCTAGCAAGACAAGACAAGGAGTGACTGTATAAGTGTTTTGTGTATGATAGATGTATAAGTGATTTGAAGGCAAAGATGACACAAGCAGGGTGTTTGGGCTTTGGGGAGCAAGATGGCACGGGCAGGGTATTTATGGGACAAAGATGGCACAAGCAGGGTGTTTGAGCTTTGGGGACCAAGATGGGACAGGCAGGGTGTTTATGGGGCAAAGGTGGCACATGCAGGGTGTTTGTGGGACAAAGATGGCACAGGCAGGGTGTTTGGGGACAAAGATGGCTCAGGCTGGGCTGTAACTTGTGTGTGTAATCTGTGTGCCTGTCAAGTTCTATGTGGACACCAGGACTGGCTTTGGGGTGTGCAACCTGTGATCTATGCCTGTAATTTAGGTCTTTTTTACCTTTAATTCTGAGTTTAAATGTGATTTCCCGTTGATCTATACCTGCAAAGCCGGATTTGTGTGTCATTCTGTTGATCTATATCTGCTATGCTATGTTTCCATACATTATTTATGTATACCTGCAAATACAGGGATTCATTCAACTCCAGGAGTTGCTTGTAAATTGCAGATATGAGCTGAAACTTACTTTGTCCTCAACAGTGCATGCTCATGTTTTTTTGTATACATGTTACTAAGAATGGACCTCACCTCCCATCCACCTTGAACTTAGAGGTATGGGTGGCACGTATGGACATTTTAGAAATAAAATTACCTAACCTTCTTCATTCAATAGGAAAGGGTAAGGAAAGAAGAGCATGGTGGGCTCAGTGCCTTTCCAAATGTTTTATGACACTCTCATCCTTTGTGAGATCTGTAAGATGTCTTAGGTTTAGACCAGGAGGAACACAAATTGCAGGAATGAACATGCTTGCTCCCGCTGGGAGACATGGAAGGGAATAACAGGGCGCTCTTGTGGGTAGCCATAAGCACAGGTGAACAGGTGTAATGGAAAGCAGCTGAAGGTTAAGTTTAGTACAACAGCGCACCAGGATGTCACAGACGAACATTTGACATGGTCAGGGTCCGGATATCGGAGATCACAGAGAAAGTATAGGACAGCCAGGGTCTGGGTACCAGAGGTCACGGATAGTCATATAACATAGCCAGGGTCAGGATAGCAAAATCACAGTAAATATATTAAATAGTTACCCAGTTGGGAATACTGTGCTGAGAAGCAGGGCCATCCACAAGGGAGACACAGTACAACTGAGCACAGGCATTAGTGTGTAGCAGCTTTAATTAGCTGAATCGCCATAGAGATGCTGCCTATCGAGGATTCGGTCCCCCTAATAAATATTCATAAGGCCGCTGCACTAGTGTGTGGCTGCTGAGAGCGGTTTCCTCGGTGCTGGCAAGGAGCCCGGATTCCCCGAGGTAAGTGCCTTGCACCCTTCACCCCAATGAGCAGGTAGTGATGGGCTTATTGGTTTTAAGCTTAGAGGATATTTCGACAATTTATCCCCTTAGGTCCATTTGTTGGAGGGCATAGTGGAGGATAAGAGCGAGCTATTATCTATAATATTTACTTCCTCAACCCACTGGTCCTGAGTGCAGCCTTGTTAGACAGAGGGGTCCAATTTATATTTATTACGTTCAGAAAAACAGGCCTCAAGATGACCAATAGGATGTATTTGTGTGAACCCCCATACAAGCTTGGAGCTTGTCATCTAGTATGCCTATATGGTAATGCTGGGCATGAATCTACTCCATTAAATGAACATGATTGTAATTGTTTTAATTCTGTTTGCTGTTTATTGAAACCAAATGAAATATACTATATACTAGCAATTCTCTAATACTAATTTGTTTTATTTAGCTTGTTACCACTCTGATATTAGTTTGGCTGGAAGAGCTGTACAAAGTTTCTTCTGTTGCGTTTAAAGAGCATTTGGCACATTTATGACCCAATTAGTGGCCCTCCATAATACTGATTGCATATGTTCTGTTCAAGTGTTCAAGGCTGTTTTGCTTTTTTTAGCAAGGAAAAATTAAACACAGATTTATCTGTTAGATTTTCCTTAAACTGGTTTCCATCTGGCTTGCTATTCCAACATTTTATTCACTCTTCCCTGCCAGGCCTTCCCAGAAAACTATATAATTGCTTGGAATGTGTATAGGCTGTTCCAGTCTAGCGAACAATTAAAATTGCAATATGAATTTTTCATTGTTCAATTTAGCAGTAATTGTAAGATGGATGGGGTACAACAATGAGTTTAGCTGTGGACTATAAATTTACCACCAGCAAGTTGAAAGAAGTGTGAAATTGAGAACAATCACAGTTGTATGTTAAGTCTTTAAACAGTATTGTGAAATGTAGTGTCTTTTAAATACAGGTAAGGGATGATGTGAATAATTAAAGGTTGAACTGTTCGATTTATTGGCCCAGCATGAAAGAACATTTCAGTTCTTCGTTAAAGTTCACCTATTGCCTATGTTAACGGTTAAGTACTCAAAACTGCAATACACTTGTCACAGTAAAAATCTGTTGCAGAGTGAAGAGATAAAATATCAAGCACAGATTCTGCTACCTGATAAATGTTTAGCAATTACTTGGTAATCTGTTAGTTTTTAGTTTATAACTCCCATACACAAAGATATACTACATATGCTGTACCATATTTACAGTATATACACTCACTGGTCACTTTATTAGGTACACCTATTCAATTGCTTGTTAACACAAATAGCTAATCAGCCAATCACATGGCAGCAACTCAATGAATTTAGGCATGGTTGTTGCCTAAATTTAGGCATGGTTGTTGCCACTCCTGTCTGCTAAGAACAGGAAACAGAGGCTACAATTCGCACAGGCTGACCAAAATTGGACAATAGAAGAATAGAAGAACGTTGCCTGGTCTGATGAGTCTCGATTCCAGCTGTGACATTCAAATGGCAGGGTCAGACTTTGGCATAAACATCATGAAAGCATGGATCCATCTTGCCTTGTATTAACGGTTCAGGCTGGTGATGGTGTAATGATGTAGGGGACATTTTCTTGGCACACTTTGGGCCCCTTAGCATCAATTGAGCATCATTTAAACGCAGCTTACATGAGTATTGTTCCTGACCATGTCCATCCCTTTATGGCCACAGTGTACCCATCTTCTGATGGCTACTTCCAGCAGGATAATGCACCATGTCACAAAAGCTCACATCATCTCAAATTGGTGTCTTGAACATGACAATGAGTTCACTGTACTTCAATGGCCTCCACAGTCACCAGATCTCAATCCAATAGAGCACCTTTGGGATGTGGTAGAATGGGAGATTTGCAACGTGGATGTGCAGCCTACAAATCTGTTGCAACTGTGTGATGACATCCTGTCTGTATGGACCAAAATCTCTGAGGAATTATACAAGTAAACAATACAGGTTTTCTTTTTTATGTTTAAGGGGACTTCAGGAGTTCTTCTTTCAAAAATGGCAAATCATTTTCTGTGCTTGGCTCACACAATTATGATGTAGTAAGCCAAATGCCATTCACTGATTCGTTTTTGGAAGAACATCGTCTTGCCAATTTGGCAGTTTTCTTTCAGACCTATTGACTCTAACGTCCCTCCAAGAATGGAAACATAATGATTATTCTTTTGGCACAAGGCCCATACGGAGCCACTACTACAACACCCCAGCCAGGACTGAACTAAAACCTGCCATGGCTGGATTAACTAAACATTAGATGTGAGAGAGAGGGAAGTACAAAGCTCATGGTTTTCAGAAAAGGGGATGAGGTGAACCGAAAGCAGGCTTTAAAAGACAAATTGTTTTGTATGTCATCATTAGGATTAAATTATTTTTGCAATTGTTGAGTGGTTGGTAGTAAACCATGGGTGGCGCTGGACCTGGAGGGATTGCACGGCGGCATCATGCAATACTCTGCGACATTGGCAGTTTGGAGGACAGTGAGCTGGCGGTCCCTACACCTATGCTACTGCTCCTGGACAATCCAGACTTCCAACTGGGCTTTTCACTTTTGCTTTTCTGAGAGCCCCATACCCCATATAACTCTATAGAATTCTAACTGATGACCAGGCTAAGGAGCTGGACACATTTAGCTCTCCTAGGGTACCTACTTTACTGGAGAGATTTGCTTACTGCCAGATCACTCATTTTGTCTCTTCAATTCCTCAGCAACATAACCTCAGGATTTGTCGGAGTTTGGGTGGGATTGCCCACTTTTACAAGGCTTTTGGAGATTCGTCTATTGAGTCACCTCTCAAATCTGTGACAGACCCCTACCCTTCCAGGCGGTATATATGCTCCTTCATCACACCACACACTCTACTGTATGTGTGACTTCATTTGGCTTCGGTTTGTTTGTTTAGGCGACTAGCTACCAAAAACAAAGTTAAGTTAGATATGATGAATTATTCATCAAACCATTACAATTCTTTCATTTTATGGAGAGGCAGTGTGGGTTTTTTTCTTAGTTGAGTGGGGCACATCTCTGTTTATTCTCAAGTGTGTGGGGTAGGTTGCATGTTTTTTCATTCTTTTCTGTGCGTTTATCTCTGGTTTTCTCATAGATCACCCTTCTGAAAACTGATTGACTGGGATCCTGAAGCACTCCTATGTGTATTGGGCACTCCTATGTGTATTGGGCAGGCTTCTTGGTTCCCCCCTGGATGAGATTACGTTTTACTGATTAAGTTTCAGAGGTGGGAGCGGATCGAAAGCTTGACTGTATGGCGTACCCCAGATCCTGGTTCTTAATATTGGGGGAATGATCTATTGTATGTACCATTCCTAACAAGGAGCTCATTCGGTATATAAAGGTTACTTTGAATAACTAATGGTCTTCTATAAATGTGTGACAGTAAATATCAGTATTTCAATTAGTTTAGTTGGGCTGCAAGGCTAATAAAGCAATTGGGTGTTTTGTTGCTTGTCGGTGGGGTATTGTTGTTCGGCATCCAGAAACTTCCAAGAACCTGTGCAGGTTGTTAAGAGAGGAAATTGCCCATTTGTGGTGCTTGAATGTGCACAAGGCTTAAAAAAATGGGGTGGCCATTTGGAGGAGCCGTGTTTCAGGTTAGAACCATATTGTCTGTGACGTAGGGACCCACGGGATATTGGAACTAGAGCAGGAGGTAGCCCTCATAGGGAAGGATACGACAGGAGCACTAGCCAAAGAACATATAGGAGTTATGTGGTTTTATGGCACTGTTGTGCTTGGAGGATCTTACATTGGTATACACTAGGGATGCACGCATAGCATTTTTTGAGACCGAGTACAAGTACCGATACTTTTTGTCAAGTACTCACCGATACCAATTACCGATACTGCAGACACAGAAAGGGGAGGGATGTCTGGCAGCTGTGATGACCTCCCATGATGACCTCCCATGCGTTGTCAATCATAGCATGGGAGCAGCACCAGGAGGCGGGCAAAACGGAGGCAGGCAAAATGGAGGCGGGCAAAATGGAGCAACACTGACACTCTGGGATCAGTCAGTGAATCAACATTGGTAAAAAAAACTTGCGGGCGCGGGCGGTCTTACTGGGGCTGCGGGCGGGAGCGGGCGGTCAGGCACTGTACCTGCGGGTCCCGGTAATCCCGCGCAGTCCCGCAAGGCTGCCTTCTTGCTGCTCCCTTACAGTGTCTCCTAGCTTGCTCCGCCCAGGAACAAAACGGAGTCACGTGATGTGACGTCACTTCCTGTGACTCCGCCTTGTTCCTGGGCGGAGCAAGAGAAGAGACGCCGTGAGGGAACAACTCGAGGGCAGCCGCGCGGGACTGCGCAGGAAATCAGGTAAGGAGGCGGGCATGATTGGCCACAAATGTGGCGGGAGCGGGCGGGATTGGCCACAAAAGTGGCGGGAGCGGGCGGGAGCGGAGCACCCACATTGCGGGAGCGGTCGGGAGCGGGATTAAAAACCGCGGGAGCGGGCGGGAGCGGGATTAAAAAAGTAGTCCCACGCAGGGCTCTAGTGTGCAGTGTGTTTAGAAAGAAACTCAGTGGTCTCTTTGAACGTCATCCTTGTGTATGTTGTACCATTACTGGAATAGGAGGGAGGCTGGTTATCTGTAGATCCACCAGGTAGATGGTGTCCAAGTCATGATTTTAAAAATAAATTGAACCATTGTCTTACTTTACTTGATTAAGGGAATTCCCTGTGAATGCACTGTTATTTTGTAATATACAGTATGTCATTTGATGCCTAGAACCCCTTTTCTGAAGGCTTGGAAAATTTTAATCAAGCAATGCAAATGGGGTTTAATCAAGCCATGCTCCCTTCTGTTGTCCTATCAGGCATTATCTCAAATACTGTAATATTGGGAAACTGTATATGTTTTTAGGTTTGTATGTGTGTGAGTTGTTTGTTCTTCTTTGTTAAATATAGCTTGACTTCATACTGTTTTTGTTAATCTGTAAATAATAAAACATCAATGTTTATTTTAGATTCTGCACTGTAAAATATTTGGGGAAATTCTTGAGAAGAGTAACAGATTCTAGTGCTGAATAAAATAGCAATAAGCATTGTAACCTAACTTGTAATGTATCGATTTGTTTTATAACATGCTATGCTATTTTTTGTTTACTTCTATAATACTTCTATAATATTGAGCATGTTTCTGCCTTCTAGTAAACATACATTTATATGACAAATTGTTTATTTATACTGTAAATGCTAATTGTTTTCTCACATCTGTTTTTTCCTATAATTAAGGATCATTAACAGCAGAGTTTATTTTTTTCAACGTTAGCTTTACATTTTCTAAAATAATTTCCTATGAGTTAGTAAGGGGAAATAATACTGCTTGTCTTTGTGATGGATCATTCTGTGATAAGTAATAATACAGTGAATTACAGTGGATTATGCTGGCCTGGCATCAACCAGTGATGGGAAATGGCAGCTGCTCTTCATTGGTTGAGGTCAGATGAGTCCCCTGTCGACTACCAATATAGTCACTGGTAAAATACAGTTGACAAGTCTAAATCATGTATAAGGTACAGACTTCTGGGGTGGAGTGCAATAAACACATATAAAGTACACTAGGGAGATGGTGTTAGTGAGTCTGTTTCTCTAGGAAGTTAAAGTATGATGCATTCAACAAAAAAAATATTTTATCTGTAGTTATTCATGGGGAGGCTAAGAATAAAATTTGCTCTTCATTGGTTAATGCTAGATGATCCCCCTGCCGGGACCTTTAAACTTTGCCAAGTTTATAAAGGTCACTATGACTTGGATATATAGGGGATATTGTCCATATATAGGGGATATCTCCACCGACATAACCTGGTAGGAACTTCTGAGAAAATGACAGCGCTTGCTGAAATGTTCTCTTCTCGCTTCACCTTCACCTTCAACTGTGATGGATGTATCTTCCTGATGGCAGCCCTGCTCCTTACTCACCCAGATTGCTCCCTTACCCACATTGCACCCACAAGACTTGGCCTTACACCTAGATTGTGGCCACAAGACTTGCCCCAGCACTTTCTGTTCACCACCTCCTGTTTCTCTTTATCTCTTCCATTTTCTTTCATCCTCTTTCCTATTATCCCTCCTGCTCTTTCTCTTTATCCCTCCTTTCTATCTATTTCGTTTCTCTTAATTGCTTCTTTCTTTTTATCTCTTTGTTTTCTTTATCTCCCCTACCTGCCTCTTAATCTCTCTCCCTTTTTCTCTTTACCTCACTTTTTTGTCTTCTGTCTCTTTCCTCCCTACCCCTTCCATTTCTTTTTCATCTCTCCTCCTTTTCTTTGACCTCCCTTTCTCACTATCTCACCTGTCCCCTTTCTCTCTCCTGTTATTTAATTGTATCCCCCCTTTTTCTTAATCTCTCACCTACCTGTCCCTTTATCTATTTTTCCTCTCCCCTTCACTTTGATTCCCCCCTTTCTCATTCTCTCTCCCATTTCTTTTTATCTCTTCTCCTCTTTTTTCTTTATCTTTCCCTTTTCTTCCTATCTCTCTTTTTTTCTCTTTATATCTCCTTTTTTCATACCAGTGCCATTTCTCTTTTACCTGTACTTTTTCAAGACATCTTTTCTCCTTATCTCCCCTTCAATCTATTTCCCCTCTTTCTCTGTCTCCTCTTCATTTACCTTTATTTTTCTATTTATTCTGTACTATCTCTCCCCTTTCATATTATCTCTCCCCTTATTTCTTTGACCCCTCTTTCTCATTATCACTCCTGTTTTTCTTTATATCATCTCTCTAATTTTTCTTTATTTCTCCTATTTTACTTTATCTCCCTTTTCTCTTTATCACTTTAGTTTTTCCCTACCTCCCCCCCTTTCTCATTACCTAACCTATTTCCTTTTATTTCTCCTCCTCTTTCTCTCCCTTTTTGTTATCTTCCCCTTCCCTATATCACCCCTTTCTCTCTTTCTCTCTTCTTCCTTTTCTTTCCCCATACTTTTCTCTTTATCTCTCCATTTTCTTTGTTTTATATAGCACCATCAAATTTCATAGCGCTTAACTCTATACTATCCATCTCTCCCCTTTCTCATTATCTCTTTTCTTTTTCTTTATCTTATCTCTCCAATTTTTTTGAAAAGTGGCAAAGCTTCCTATGAGATCCTTCAATTGGAAGATCAGGGAGTAGGTGTTTCCCTGAAAGCTCCATCATTTTGCCCAACGATAGCCTCCCATGAACGTCCACAAAATAGTAAGAAGACATTGAGAGAGTGTGTGAGAGAGTGCAAAAGAGCAAAACAGCAAAATGTGTCTTTTATCATATCTGGTAATTCCAGTTGACATACTGAAGTATATTTAATCTCTTGTCACAAAAGCTTCATTTGTTCCAGCTCCATACCAACATATTCCCTACAAATTCCTTTCCTTTTAAGGCTAATCTAACCCCTAATCACAGCCACACCCACAAGAAAGGAATATGACAATTGCATAGTACAAAATGTGTTCCATCAATTTCATTTATCATCTCGTTTTAAACAACAGAATGCAGAATGGGTTGTGTTAATCAGCACATCTTTATACCTATGGTAAGTGTGGATCTGATTTACATGGGCTAAAATTATGTAAAATTCTATGTAGACGCTTACTAACAAGATGTTTAAATCCCCCAAAAATAAATGCTGAATTTATCTCACATTTAAAATGATATAGTTTGTTATGGCTTACCCATGGAACTGTACAAAATGCCTTGGTTGTGCCATAAGGAAATTAAAATTGATTAATTATATTGTAGGCCTGAGTTATTTAACCTCATTTTAAATTAGTTTGATCTATTAGAAAAGGTTGATGACACATATGTAGCCACCATTGGCTATTATTTTTTTTTAATATCAAACCTTCTTGAGGTAGAATTAGGGCAATACAAAATCTTCATTTTTTTACTTAGATTAAGTAGTCTAATTGGACTACCAAATATATATTTTTTTACTTTATGGTAAAAATATGTATACAGCATGTGTTAAAAATAATCAAAATACATTTAGCCTGTAGTAATTTAAATTTATAAGAAAGGCTACTATAATATAACCCAGGGATCACACGTAACAAAATTATACAGTTATTGAAAATTAATATTATCTTAGTATTTTTAAGTACATCTGCCAAAAATCTTTCTTTTATATTATAAGTTTACATCTTTGATATTTTACATCTTTGAAAATGTATATTAAGGCCTTATATATATTCAGTAATCAAAATGAATAAATAATGCAGGAATTACTTTGACTATTATAAATTCCTCACTGACACTGAAATATGAAAATAGTAATAAAAACAGCTGCACAATCAACAACTCTATTATACAAAGATAACCTTTATTATAGAAACAATTATCTATATCACATAAAGTAATCAAATATTGTGGCTGTAAAAAATACAGTTATGTTGTTATGTGCTTATAGCCATGTCATTTATCCAAACAAAACATTTAGGTGTTCAAAAATAAGTGCACAATATATCAGTCCCAGACAATGTTCCCTCTAATTTTTCTTAGGTGGTGTGCGCAGAAA